>NW_010175122.1:0-23142 GCF_000695765.1 Mesitornis unicolor
GCCACTCGTCCCCAAGCCTGTGGTGCTGCATAGCTCATTCTCAGCTTTTTGAGATGCAAAGTTCAGAAATTACTATCTTTGGAGGGAATAAGTACTTCTGTTTCAATTCAATACTTGAATATTTTGGTTATTAGCACTATGAGTTATTTGTGCCATTTTAACTGAAAGTGGGTAAAGGATGCACATCTCTTTTCCCAAGATTTGCTGTGTTTTGACTTCTTCAGGGGCACATAGTGGAGCTTCTTGAGAGAACTTTTGAGCCAATTTTCAAATTTTCTAATTTGAAAATCTAAGTAAGTTCAGATTTACTACTGTGGAAGATGTTGCCTCAATAAGCTACTAGTAAGCTGGAGTGGCAAAAGGAAGATTATGTCAAGTAATCTTTCTTTTAGTGTGATTCTTGGAGACCAATGTAAACACACACAGTCTAATGCATTGCAATGACATACTTTGGTTTCATGGTTTGAATTCAGAATCTTTCCAGGATAAAAAAGGATGCTTGAGAGAAGAGTGATACACTACTGATGGAAATCTGAGATGCTGAGAATGTGACAAAGACTTTTGACGCACAGAAGTGCTAAGATTTCCTGTTGTCAATGAATAAAGTGTGGCTCTGTGTTTATCCCTTACTGTAAAATCTGGAGACTAATTGAGGTTAAGATAGGCAAGTGAGGAAAAGTGAAACTTGTACACCAATTATACTGTTAGAATGGGACACTTCTATGAGTAAGAATTCCTACTGTAATTACAATAGTATGTTTGAAACAATACATCTCTAGGGATAAATCAGGGTCTGTGGAGTTTGGATCATTTAGTTTGAGGGCTTAGAGGGCTTATGAATGTGACAACAGAAGTCTTTTAAATGAGACTTTATTGCTTATTTGGAAGCATTTAATATTAAACGTGTCAGTAAAATCTGGCTGCAGTAATGAAACTTAATTTATAAGGGTACTGATCTATCAAATTGTTTAGTCTAACACAAATTCACTGCAGTCACTTTGTGAAAACTATGAATGTATCTTCCTTAACGTGCGTTAGGTTGGCACGTCTATGGTCTTCTGCAACGTTCCGATAAGAAATACGATGAAGCCATCAAGTGTTACCGGAATGCACTCAAACTAGATAAAGATAATTTACAGATCTTGAGAGATCTCTCTCTGTTGCAGATTCAGATGCGGGATTTAGAAGGGTATCGAGTAAGTATTCTCTTTGAATTCCCATTTATTGCTGTTGGCGTTCTCTTGTTACTCTATTCCATTATCAACTCTTTTACTGGTAGAAATTCTATTGCTGCTTGTTTTTGTTATTTCAGGTGTGTTTTAAGCCCTTGTTTAGGAAAGCGTATTGCAGTAGAGCTCTATGTAGTGTTGAGACCAGAACTAGAAAAACAGTTATTCTGTACAATTTGAATTGAGAACTATAGTTTTACACGAGGATCCACAACTGCTCTTTCACTCAAATAATGAAAATAAAGCTTAAAGCTTAGCAAGTGGGAGTATTTCCTGTGCTATTGTGAAGTAGTGCAAATGGTGTTTTGGGTGCATAGATTGAAGGTATGGTGTTCTTGTGAGAAATACACCATTGCGTTACTCTTTAGTTTGTGGTAAACTTGCCCCATGAAGACTGATGTGTTGAATCCTAGTACTGATATTATCATAAATAAAAAAATTAAAATTTTTCTAAAAGGAGAGTTAGTGGTTTCAAAATGGCTGAGATTATTTGGCTGTGAAAGGGAAAAGTCTTGCTCCTCTTCCATCTTGTATCATGTGAAGTAGAGGACTGGATTGTGGGTTTTGACATTAGTTGGTTCCCTTCACTGAGGATGCAAATGTCCCTAATGCAAGGAAAGGGAGTAACTGACTTAGGGGTATGATTTGACTCGGGAAGGGAGTTTGAGAAGCACTGCAGCATTATTAAGTATGTATTTTATATTATATATAAAACCACACAGTTACTAAGTATTGTATCTGGGCGCAAGGAGAGTGGGACTGTTCTTTCAGTGGCAGTGAGCTCATGCTTTTCAATGGAAACCCCTCTCTGAGATTTCAAAGCTCTTTCTTTGGAAATAATGTAGGAGTTCAAGGCCTGCTTTTGAAAATGATACCTTTTGTGCCCCAACAAATAAATTTTATGCTTTGTGCCATGACTTCTATATTTGGAATGTAGCCCCCAAATTTGAGATTGAAACATGGTGCTTTTCCCTATGCTCTTAGAATTTCAAAAACTGCCTAGGGTTTTTAGAAGATACTTTTAAATATTAGCTGTACTGGTTGTAAATTATGATAAAGATGTAGTAACTCTCTTTTAACATTTCTGTTATTTTAAAATTGTTTTTATTTTGCTGAAGGAAACAAGATACCAGTTACTTCAGCTGCGCCCCACACAGCGGGCTTCCTGGATTGGATATGCCATTGCATACCACTTACTGAAAGATTATGATATGGCCTTAAAACTACTTGAAGAGTTTAGGAAAACCCAACAGGTAAGACTTCCTATTCTGGAAGGAGGGCACTTTCTGTATAAGAGACAGAATCTGAGGAATTTGCTCTTCATAATTTGAAAGAAAGAATCAGGAACCAGTTAAGAATTAGGAAGAAATTTGTAATTTGTGGAGCTTTCTGCTTTGAGTAAAAGGTTTCTAGAAGCTTAGCAGCTGATGCAAACTATGCAGGAATACTTTTTCCTCTTGCGGTAGACTGCAAGGGTTGAGGATGTAAGGGTAGACTGGTGTAGAAAACCTGTGATGACCCCTTTACAGTAGGTAAAACTTAGGAAAATACTATTTAGTGTTGGATGTTCTTGTTTGCCCTCTCTGTTGCCATAGCCTGGATGTTGTTACATCTCCACAAAGAATATGAAAAGAAGTCTTTTCGTTGTTCTGCATGTATCTGTATACTATGCACTTAAAATTCGTGCTTGGTGTTAAACTACCGTGAAAGTGTAGTTGAAAATTCTTTGTAAAGATTTGGTGTTAAACTTTTTGAAGTAAATCAAATGGTACAATGCTAAAATCACTGAGTTTAACCTCGCATCCTTTCAGAGAACTGCATTTGACATCTTGCACAGCCAGGATGGGACTAACTGTGGAAAGGGAAATTAATTGCTAGCAGGGAGCAGTTTTTGTCTTGATCGTGTATTGTGGTCAAACAAAGGATATTGCAAGCCAAGGATATATAGCTTGATATTTCAGAAGAGCTGTTACTTCAGTGTTGAATAAAAACTGAAAACAAAGTTTTAAATGAAGACTGGGTCATCTTCTATGGGTGTCTGACAGCCAAAAAGTCATGGTTCTCGATTGAGTCGGCAGAACCCAAGCTAAGGTCAATGCCTGTTGGAATTAGAAAGAATATGTAATATGTAATAGGAAAACTGCAAATGAATTGTAAGACACTGGGACTCTCTTAAGGGCTAAGAGAGCTTAACAGTGATATTTGCCTTTGTGAGAATGGAAGTGATGCTGTTAATGTTGTTGTCTTTTCTAAAAGGTTGTGTGTAAATATGATGCTTGTTTGAGGGCAGTCATGATGATACACTCTTCAGTCCAGTGACTAAGCCAGCTTTGCATACCATCTGCCACAGATGAACATATTAAATCAGTTGCTGTGAAAGTTATCGCAGTCTTAAATCTCGCCCTAAAATAATGAAATCGTGAGAAAATCTCAAGCTCTGATGCCATTTTTTAGTAAAACTGGAAATAATCAGGGAATTTTCATGAATAGGAAAACGGTTCCTACTTGAACAATATGAGCTATTTAACTGTTACTCAGTATTATATCAGTCACAGGTAAGTGGTGGAAAAGCTGGTTAAACATTAAAGGACAGAAATACGCTACAAATGTTGGACAACATGAGTTCCTAGACAATTAGCCATGTCAATCCTTCCCTCTTTTTGGAGACTGGTAAAGTGGTATATTGTGTTTTCTCCCATAAAACACTAAAAATAAGTATGACCATATTAGTTTAATTTCTCTTGCAAGTAGAGAGCCTTGTGCTTTGCTGTGTGAGCTCCCTGAGGATGGCAGGCCCATGTACGGCCCCAGCCACTTCCACATCTCCCCTCTTGCTCTGTACGCTATTCACTCCAACTCAGATGAACTTTTGTGACTCACTTCACAGAACATTGCACACAACTGTGCTAAAAGGGTGGTGGTGTTGAGGGTTTAAAAGAAGGCTTGAAAGACTGAAGGATTTTCAGGTCACTAGTGAATAGGAATCTTCAACAGACTGATGTAGTCAAGGAGTTTTATGGCAATCTGTGTTAGGCCTGACATTGTTCACCATTATTGTTAATGACTAAAGACACAAATGTAATGTTATGTGAAATGCTGCTGTTGTAATAACCGGTAAGTAATGGTAATGCAGGGTGATTATGTTCATTTACTTGGATTACTTGGGCAGCTCTGTCTGTTTAAATGTGAATTAACGCAGCCAAAACCAAGCAGTAAAACTAAGATCAAGGAGCTGTCACTTTAGTGACCGTAGGTGAGTATCTGAAGATGCAGTATTACAAAATAGTGGAGCTAACCTTAGCTACAAGCTGTTGCCAAAACCAGCGGTCTGGCTTTTTCCTGTGTGCTCCCACCGCTTCCTTGTGCAGCACTGGTTGACTGGCTCAGGAAGCCAAAGTGACAGAAAAATAATGGCTCTTTTGAGGGATTGATTGGCTGAACTGAACAACTGTGAGGTGAGAGGGGAAAGAGGAAGGGGAATAATAGAGGGAAGTGAGCTGCCCCTGTTGGTCCAAGCTGCAGTTGGATTGACATAGCTTTACTGTGAAATTGTCCCTCAGTGCAAGCTTATGGGTGAAAAGCAAAACCACCCTTATTTCTGAGAAGAAGCAGAGATTTTCTTTATAGAGCACAGATTACAGAGAGTTCAGGACTTAGTGGTGACCCTGTTTTTAAGAAGTTAGAAAAGGAAAAGAACAATATGGGAAGATAAGAAGACTAGAGAAAATGCTATCTAGTGAAAGGCAGGGCTTCTCTTTGTTTACTGTAAGCAGAAAAAGCCCAGGTGAATCTAGTACAGTTTCGATACTGGTGTGGGGAAGAAAGATAGCTAGGAAGATTGTTTAGTGAGGTAAAATAAAGGAATGAGTAGTGACAGGAAGTTGAGCAACAAACTCGAATGATAAATCACTCTCACTGACAGTTTTATTCTAATGGTGAAGTTATCATTAGAAATGGTGAATTTTCTGTCTAAGTGTATCCAGATCAACACTGCCTGTCATCTGAAAGCTGTAAGTTAGCCAGATGCACAATATTTCATTCAAAAACAGATTATCACAGACATCACTGCAGGAAATATAACAGCCTGTGCTGTCCACGTTAAATAACATCAAAGTGTCACTACAGGATTTAAGTTTTGGGAACAACTATGCAATTTGTTTTACTGTTGTATGTCCCATTTTTCCTTTCTTCTTTTCCAGAGTAAAATTTTTATTCTTAATTTTTATTTTATTCCTAACTTCTGCATCAGGCCCACAATTACCAGTTATGGACAGAAAACCTCTGGAGTTTTGGGGGTCTGCTCTTAGGTATGTTTTGGCTGCATCTTGTCACATTCTTTCAGTGACAGTTATCTTAGGGCATCTACGGTTGTAAAGTTGATTCTTTTCTTGGTCCAGGAGAAGAGGAAACTTATTCTGAAACAGCAAAACTGAGTTCAAGAGAGGTGGACACCTCATGTGCAAGAATCGTAACTCTCCTGGGGGCAGGGAAGAGTAAAGATGTGGTGTGCAGCAACAGCAGTGGCATGGAAAAAAACTTAAAATATCTTAATCTTTATAAGACTATCTGATTTTTTTTTAAGATTAAGTAGTAGGGTTATGTGCTTGCCTTCTGATGAATTATACGTTTAAGTCATCATTAACCTGGTGAGATTGCAAAATCTCTTTTAAAATGAACTTTTCTTTAAAACTATTTGTAAAATGGCTTTTTAAATGGAGCGACAGTAAGCACAGTAACTTTGGTAGATTTGTGGTTTGTATAAGAAGGAGTTAATTTGATTTTTTGACATCTTATAATTTATTTTGTTAGTCTTGCCAAGCCAGAAGAGCTACAAGAAGGTCAATTGATATGTTTCTTGTCTTATATATGTATGTATGTATGTATGTGTGTGTGTGTATATATATATATATGTGTGTATATATATATGTGTGTGTATATATATATATAAAAAAATTGTTGGGGTAATCTGTCTTGAAGGCCTAAAACCAATTCATGATGCACCAAAAAGCCATGCTACTTGTGGAATTTAGATGTGTGTTGTATTGGAGTGGAGGATATTTTTATGGAGAAGTAAAGGAGAGGGAACCAAATTGCTGCTCTGTAGTTCCAGTTCTGTGGTATTGCAGTAAGGATAAGCGGGAAGATGCTTGAATGCTTAATACCTGTTGCATGTGTCAGTTCTGAAGTGGTTAAAAATGCTTTCCAGATGAGTTTTTATTAGTGACTTCTAGTGTTTAATATGACTAAGAATTGGGCAAAGGTGGAGGCAGAAGTGGAGCTGCAGATAGAGGAATTATACTTTTAAGAAATGGGTAGGTCTTCATGCTGTCTGCTGACTCTAGTATGTGCAAGGTCTAGACTTGTTCCACTAGCTATCATTTGCTATAATATGTTGCCAGTTACGAAAAAATACTTAAATGCTGTTATTTTCAGCCCCAAAACTGATATTCATTGTCAGATACACACTACTTCATTTTATTTGTGCTGTCTTTCAAAACAGTTCTATCTAAAAGGAAATCCTCCTTATAACAATTCACAGTGCTATAAAAGGTGCCTCTAAAAATTCAGAGAGCGTGTAAACTGAAACTTAAATATCATAAAATTGATCTGTTCTTAGGGAAGGGCTGGAAGTAGTGGTTTGGGAAAAGATTCTTTTAAGATGAATGTTGACTTCAATCATTTTACTGTTTTGGGTTTTTTATTAAATTGCTTGGTTCTTTAAAGATGACAGAGGAGAAGCTTTACTTGGGGAACAGAAGAGTAATAGTGAACTGTTTGCTGACCAAAGTGACTTTTACCAAGTGTTACTTGTTTAGGAAGAAACAAAGGAGGTAGTGTCATGGGAATGATAAATGTTAGTGGTTTTCTTAAACTCAGCTGCTTATCGATTTTTATTATTAAAAAAAACGTGAACTGTAACTGTTTCTCCTTCTACAGTATCTATTTAGACAGTGTATTTCCAGTAGTAAACTGCTGTATAGATCTGGGTGTTGTCTGCAGACTTAGGCACTTGCTCTCTGAAATTCTTGCAATTTACTCATAACTGAAGGAGGTTCTGCGAATATTAGTGAAGAGCATTTAGTATGAAATTATTATTACAAGTCTGGCAAGACTTTTAATTGCTCAAGTACAATTCAGGGGGTTATTCCTAGAAAGGAATACTTTTGAACTTCATCCTGTTTCAGTGACTGATGTGCAAGGTGGATGACCCACTACTTCTACTGTTGCCTGTAGACATAAGCCCTGGGTATGCAACTGGCAGCAGACATCAAAATAATGATCTGTTGCTTGAAAACACACTTTGCATGCTTGTGCACTGTACTTTCCAAGGGGTTGAAGTGTAATACAGAGAACTCTTGGTTAGAGAGAAGAAAGAGGGCAAGTTTCCTGTCTGGAAAAATTCAAGTTGCCAAGCAATGGCCAGTATTTGGGTGGTTCATTGCTCGTGGAAATACTTTGTTCCAAATTGTTGGTATGCTGAAAATAAGTATTGTGATATCCTAGTAATCTGCTGTGGTACTTGGGTCAGAATTTTTGTGGAGCATGAGTCCTTCAGAAGGAAAGTATTATCAAGATTTTTGCTAATTTTATTGAATTGTGTGAGAAAAGACAAGATTTGTTTTTAATTAGCTTGCCAGAATGAGAAAAGAGAAATACAGAAATTCTTTTAAACTGCTCTCTAACAAATTATATCCTGAATTAAACAAATTTTGTTGTTAATAATAGGAGTTTTGTATTTTGAATGTTTGTATGAGTATATAAATAGACCTGATATATTCTGTAGCCTGAATCTTGCTCTGTAATATTGCATACAGTTTAGGTACAGGTAAATGTTAACTAACCTATTGCTTTTTGTTCCCCCAGATTCCTCCTAATAAAATAGATTATGAATATAGTGAACTGATTTTATATCAAAATCAAGTGATGAGAGAGGCAGATCTATTTCAGGAGTCTTTAGAGCATATAGAGACATATGAAAAGCAAATATGTGATAAATTAATAGTAGAAGAAATCAAAGGTGAGTCGTTCTTATTTCTTCAACCAACTTTGTTCTAAACTACTACTGGATTTTCAGATATGATAAAGCAGTAAAAGAAAAAACCTGTGAAATCTTTAACTGATTGGAACCAGTTGCTGTAGGGCAACTGGTAACACTAGACCTACAGTTTTGTGTTCAAGTAACTTGCCCTACCAAAGTGGGTAGTGCATGCAGGTGTTTTAACTTGGATTGGCACAGGAACAGAGGAGATTTCAGAGCTTATTTTATTGGTCCATACTGAAATAGCTTTCTGTAAATCAGAGCTAGTATAGCTCAGTTTATTCTTAATGATATTAACTGTTTGTAGTACAAACACTGATATTTTTTGACTGAAGTATCAAATTCTTGTTTGCTTCGTAAGATGTCTAATGTACTTGTATTGCCCTAGTTAAGTGAATAGTGAAATTGACTATTTTGATTAAAAATAACCTGCAGTTTTGTGGATTTGATACTGAGTTCCGAATATGTACAATTATATAGCCTAATAACAACAACCAAACAAACAAGTAAAAAAACTAACCCATGATCCCCAATGATGCAAAGGCAAGCATTTGCCACCTCCCACAAGCAGACTGATGCTCAGCTACTCTCAAGCAATGACTGTCTGCCCAAACACTCCTTCCCCTCCATTTTTATCACTAAGCATGGCACTACGTGGCATGAAATATCCCTTTGGCCAGTTCAGGTCAGCTGTCCAGTTTGTCTGCTCCCAGCTTATTGTACCCCGTGGCGTCCTTGCTGGTTGGCAGCGTGGGGTTGAAAACCTGATAGAACAATTTACCTAGCAGCAAATGAGTGTGATTTTTAACTGGTTGAAAACTGGTTGGTTAGCATGAAATATATAGGTGTAGTTAGATAAACAGCCTGGGAAGTAGCAGTGTAGTCATGTGTTGGAGTCCCAGAAGGAAGAGTTGCAGTTTCTTATTTGGTAATCCCAAGAGCTATTTTAAATACTCAGATGCAGACATTATGCAGACATGCAGACAAATAATCTTTATTTTCACAGGTGCTATACACTCAACTGGTACCTTCAAGCAGTACTTTTAATACACAGTAAATGACTTTGGAAAAAAAATAACAAACCTTCTTTTTTAAAACCCTCTTTTTAAATACCTATGTATGATTAAGCCAAACTTTATGTATCTAATTTTGTAAACTTTATTCCCAAGCCATCGGTGTGTTCTCACATATTCACAGTTCTTTCCTGCATTATTTTTAGGAGAGATGTTACTAAAGTTGGGAAGACTGAAAGAAGCTGGTGAAGTATACAAAGAATTAATTGAGCGCAATGCAGAAAACTGGTATTACTATGAAGGCTTGGAAAAGGCCCTACAACCTAGTAAGTTACGATACACAGATACATTAAAAGCACATATGGTACAGGATATTCTTAAAACTCCTGTTATGTTACTGTTTTACATGAAAAAGCTTTACTTGGCAGAAAATTATGTACCTTCTTATCTTGAATATATGATCCATTTTGAAAGTGTTCACTGAAAAACTTGTGTGCGTGAAAACGCCAACAGCAAGTCTCTGTCTTGGAGTTAGAGGTGGCATTTGCTAACGTGCTTACACAAAGAACATTTTTTTCCTACACATGAGCTTGACAATTAATTCCTACCTAGTAGTTGATTGTCAGACTGTTATCATACACCACAGCGTAAAACTGTCATTCTGAAACTTGTTCAGGAGGTACATTTTTCTACAAGCACTTAGAGAAATGCTCTAATACCTATTTCAGATGGCTTTTCAAAGCTGACTGTTCTTCGAAGAAAAATGTGATGAATGTATTAAAATCTGTTATTCCAGTGCTAGTTCACATTACTGCTGTTCTGGCTTTCCAGGAAAATAGCTGATTGATACTTTTGTTGTTGGTGGTTGTTTGTTTTTTTTATTTTTAAGTACAATATTGCAACAACATATACTATGTGTTTTGCTGTGGTAACTTTCCCAAGTGTTTACCTTTACACAGGAATGGTTTCCTTTTCACTGTTACCTCACTGTTCATTAGTGGAAGTTTTATTGGAGTAATTCTGATGACATCATAAATCATAAGCCCACAAGGATATTATTTGTAGATATTAAAGCTGCATTATGTTTCTCAACCAGCTTTCTTCTAGGAAGTTTTACAGTTGGGTTTTGTAAGGTCTGGGAATATGGCTTGTGACTGGGAAATAAAAATGATAGCATTTGTTACATTTATACAGAGAGTAGTATTACCTTTTGAATGGTTTTCCTAGCTCATCCATAGAGTTGAACATACCATGATTGTCTCAGAAAATAAATTACCCAAAAACTTGATTGTTCTGTTTGATATAATAAAATGTCGACGAAATTTGTAGTTTTTAAGAGAACCAATCCAGTAGTTTATTTGACATTAAAATCCTATGTAGATTAAAACTGTACTAATTTATAAAACTAATAATGCTACTTTATTTTTTAGGTGGTCTTAGGACTATTCCTCCCCCATGGTAAGTTCTGGAGCTCCAACTTGTGACTTCAATTAGGGCTTTTATATGCTTTAGTTCCAATCCAAATATCATTTTGGTATAACTCTTAGAACTCTACATCTCTTGGAGCCACTGGGTTACATATTCCCCCCCCTTCCCCAACATCTGAGCTCAGTGAGAAGATGACAAATTGTTTTCCTTAAGAAAGGAAAACAGATTAATTTCATAAATGTACGTTGTGTCATAGTCTTGATCTGTACATTCAGTTTTATATAAATTACTTGATGAATTTAAAAATATTTAAGCAAAATTGGTCTTAATTATGTAAAAATGGCATTTCAAAGCAACAGATTAGCTTTATTTAAGTTTTAACCACATTGGAGCTCCAAAGCATATTATGGGGGAAAGGGGAGGAGTGGGAAGAAAACATTTAACAAAAAACAAAGCTACTTAAGCATTAAGATATAAAAAGTTCTGGTGCTTAGTGCTTACACTGGTAGTATTGTGCCCTGTTTTTGCTGCCACCAGAGGACCTATAATAAAAACATACTTGTACAGTGTGCTATTTGTATGTCTGTGATTTAGAAGTGCAATATATTTCTCTGAATGTTTTACAGTATGTCTGAAACATGCATAGTGAGGAACAGTTAATTAAAGCTGTGAATGTCAGATTATTGTGTGACTGAGTCTTCACAGCATGAAGCTGAACTCCATTACTGTATGAATGAATGTGCATGGTACTTGTTCTGTTTGCAGTTTATCCTTACAGTGATTAATGCTGGTAGTTGTGTATTTTATGTACACTGTGTTTTTAGTACACAGTTTTACACAGTTAATGTTTATGATTAACTGGAAGAAATAACTTGAAATGTTTAAATTGTTTCAAAACCAGACTGTGTAAGAAGTCTAGCTAAATTAATTCTCAACATTTTGAAGAGTAGATTTTTATCTCTGTTACTTATATCTATTATATTTACTGATAATAGGCACTTTAGAAGAGAGGCTTCAGATTTATGAAGAAGTTAGTAAAAGACATCCCAGAGCAGTTTCACCTAGAAGATTACCTTTAAACTTTGTTGCAGGTAACAAGTTGCATATCTGTTTCATAATAGTTTTTTTCTTTTTCCTTAAGTTTTCATCAGGCTGTTGAACGTGCATTTAATACCTATTTGTACATGTGCAGAAGTCAGACATACACATTTCTCTTGGAATAGACAAAATTGTGTTGTGTTTTAGGAGCTGATAGAAAGTGTTCATGCACTCTAATACCATGATAGGAACTATGTAATGTTTGTATTGATAAAACTACAGTACAGAATGGTATATAGATTCCAGGAGTTCTTGTACATAGTTTTTCTGCATCATGCACGTTAAGAATCATAAGTTAAAAGGTATTTGGTGTAGTACACTTGAATTATAGGGATGTGTGTGTATACCTCCCTCATATGTCTTTAATATACATATGTATAAGCTGACTTAGAAACACTGAAACCGGATGTAAATATAACAATCACAGTAGCATAGGACTGGGAAACTTCTTAACAGTTATTGTAATGGTGATGATGTACCAGAAAACACAATCTCTTCTTGATTCGGAATACAGAATCACGGAATGGTTCAGGTTGGAAGGGACCTTAAAGCTCATCCAGTCCAACCCCTGCCGTGGGCAGGGACACCTCCCACCAGACCAGGTTGCCCAAAGCCCTGTCCAACCTGTCCTTGAACACCTACAGGGAGGGGCATCCAGAACTTCCCTGGGCAACCTGTGCCAGTGTCTCATCACCCTCACAGTAAAGAATTGCTTCCTAACATCTAGTCTAAATCTACCCTTTTCCAATACTTTGTTGTAGAACCATTAGAACTTAAATCTACAACGTAAACTAACTTTGTGCTTATAATTTAATAAGAATAGAAACACAAAGTGAGTCTGTAGTGCTATGTAGTAAAAATTATTTTTAATAGCTAAGTTTTATGTTCTAGTTAAGTTCTTCCAGTGACTTTATCCTTTCAGAAGTTGTATTGAAATACGGCACACAGACGAGTTGCTTGCGACCAGTACTGGTTGGTTCAGAATTGGCTTAAAATACTCTGAAGTGCAGACTTGTATTAAAAGGACAGACCTTGCCCTGCAGCGCGTCCTAATAACCTTGTATTTGATATAGATCATCTCTGTGATCGAGCTGGAAACCGCCTTTATGGGGGCAGGCTGTTATAATTAATTTTCAGACTGACCAAGGGTGGGGGGTTGGAGTTTGGCCATACTGTTTCAGATTTCTTCATGCTGCTCTGGTTTCACTGTTCCTGTTGTTGAGTCTCTTCTTGTGCCTCAGAGATTAAATTTTGTGCTTGGCTTCATGTCGTAGGTGGGTGCCTAGCTGTATGTTTTGCATTTTTCAGACTTTGTTTTAAAGCTGTTCTGCTTTCTAGAAAGAAATATGTACCTTATGGAAACTGGAATCTCGCTCTCCTAAATTCTGAATTACAATTCTTCCATCAAGAATATAAATTAAAATAATTAAACAAAAGAAACTGAGTAGCTGTGATGGAATTTATTTGTCAGGGGAGTTCCTTGTAGTGCAAGGAAACAAGTTTTAATTAATCCACCTGTAATAAAGCTTGTGCTTATCTAGTCCAGTTATGGATCCCCACCCACAGGTAGTAGGAGTTTCTATATAAAGCAGCTTGTTTTTAGTACAGTGAGGGAAGAACATGAGGTACTTCTATTAGTAATAGTGCTGATAACAGTAAGTGTAGGACAATTAAGAATTGAAAGTAAGTAAGAAAATGTTATATACAAAGCAGTAGTTATCTTCATTCTCTGAATATTTATAAAACACTGTTAATCAGAATTGTTAATGCATTGTTAATGACTTGAAGTCTATTTCAGTGGTTTTATGTGTATATGTCAGCATTATGTGAAATGTATTACTTCCTTGTTTAAAGACTTTGAGAAGTCCACAACAGAGCAGGCAGTGAAGTGTAGCAGCTTCAGCCCTATGCAAAGCAAACAAAACCAATACACAATTAACAAAACAAACAAATAACAAACCACAAACAAATCAAATGAAAAGCCACACACAAAAAATTAAATAACAAAATAAAAACAAAACACACAAAAAAAACCCCAAACCCCAAATTGAAACAACTGAAAACAACCACTTCTCATAGGAGCGTGAAAGCCAGCTATGTTTTCCTGACTGGATATCATCTTTGAAGCCCTGCTTTTTTTTTTTTCTTTTTGAAACAGCGTTTTTCAGGAAGGTGGCATACTCCAAGTACTGTAATTATTAGCTGAAAACATAATTAAATCAGGTTTTTGACTTTCTGCCAGTATATTTTGATAAAGATGATTCTCATATGGTGCTCATTCTTTTAAGAGCCAGTCTTTTATTTTGTTTCTGATTCCAGAAACAATCGTATTCTTATCAGGAGTCATGTCCTACTCCTAAAAAAATTAGGACTAGAAGAGAGGTAGAGGGTTCATTTCATCCATCCTTATTCCTCAAAGCAGGATAATTTATATCTGCACTATTCCTAACGCACATTTGTTTAATTTAATCATAAAAGCTCTACCATTAGAAATAGTTTTTACAAGATCTCCAAGGTAATCCATTCAAGTGCTTAGCTATTATTATAATTAAAATTTTTCCCAGTGTTTGTTTAAATAGTCCTTGCTGCATCCTCTGTAGCCAGCACTTAATACTTTCTCTTTTTAATAGCTTTTACAGGTTTTAGGACCGTTACCATGTCTTCAGCAGCAGTCTCCTAAACTCTAGCAACTTAAACATTTTGCTCTCATCTTTCTTCTTTTATTTTCAATCTGAGTATATTAGCACCTTATTCTTAAATAGCAGGAAAGGTGAAAGTTGCAGCTTCTCAGTTACTCTCTTATCCAGAGTTGCACAGCAGTTAGTGCTTATATTTATACAGAACTTGCAATCACTGCCATATAACCAAATACACTTTTGTTCCTAGGTGAAAAATTTAGAGAACTAATGGATAAGTTCCTGAGGGTTAACTTCAGTAAAGGCTGCCCACCCTTGTTTACCACTTTGAAATCTTTATATTACAATCCAGAAAAGGTAAAATTTAGTATTTATTTGGTTTTAATGAAGTGTTCTATAATGAATTTCTAGTAGATAATCTAATGTTTACATACAGATTTTCCTGTAATTTACCAATAACTGCCGTTGAACATTTTTCTCCTTAATGTGCTGTTTTTTCATATGTGAATAATCAATTGATGATACTTAAAATGAATGAAACATCACTTCTGTAGACAGTTGATGTCAAAATGCTTGAAGTCGGATTGGTGCAAAATGCACTGAAGTTCTTGAAAAATCAAAGATAACCAAGAGCTTTAATTCTGTGTACTGAGTGCAAGTGTGTCGGGATTCTTTCAGCTTATGGTTTATGATGTCACCAGAAGTCACGGTTTTAAAATACCACGCAGATGGCTGTTGTTCTGTGTACATCTCTGAACTGAATGAATACATCAGTATTTACCACAAAGGCTTGTCTCCCACTTCAGTCTTTGGCTAAAACTTCAGTGTTTAATTTCTGTACCTCTAAACTCTCAGTTTTAGCAAAATTGTGTCATGTTAGAACTGGTGTTTCAAATGCAGTTCTTTGTTCCAAGCTTGTCAGTAAGGTATAGTAAAAATTTAATTTTCAAACCAAAACATGTTATTAAAATGTGTAGAAAGTTTGTTCAAACACTGCTATTTTTGTTACAAGCAGTAAAAACTCTGGATATTCTAACCAGTTCATGACTGGGTAAGAGGAGTTTTTGTAGCTGGAAAAACTCTTAACTATGTGATTCAGCTTCTACCAGCAGTGGATATATATTCCTTTAATTGGACTAAAGTTATTACTCTTTCTAAGAGTCTCTTTGCTAGTTGTCCTAGTATGAAATTCTCAATGCAGTTCTGTTTGGAGAATGTACTCTAAGCTTTGTCTCCATGGTTGACATAATTTTAGTAAATATGGGTATTGTGTTTAGTACAAGGTTTTCTACAGTGCCTACTGTTAATGCATATTTTCCAATGTAAACTTTTGAAAGTGGATTGAAGTTTTTAATATGGCAGTACACTGACTCTCCAGACAGAAGCACAGTTAGTGCTGTGAGAATTTTCCCTTTACTATTTGAAGTATGAAAATCTAGAAGTTAAAAGATAAATCTTCTCACAAGCCAAATCAGTTTTAGCACTTAACTGGTTTTGATGTGGTGGTTGAAAGAGATGAC
The DNA here is from genome assembly GCF_000695765.1 of Mesitornis unicolor. Taxonomy (NCBI): domain Eukaryota; kingdom Metazoa; phylum Chordata; class Aves; order Mesitornithiformes; family Mesitornithidae; genus Mesitornis; species Mesitornis unicolor. The sequence continues at coordinate 15,964 of NW_010175122.1, forward strand.
TGCTACTGTGTTTTGGGGCAGACTTATCTGTTAAAGGTGCCTTACTGCTAGTTATCTCCATTGTGTCAAATCAGTGCTGCACAGAACTGCCAGTTTAATCCTAGAAAGTAACCAACATTAAAATCAAGAGCCTTACCATTTCCAAATATGCTTGGATTTGTTTGTGCTGCTAATTTCTGGAATAGCATTTTACTTTTCTTTTTTGTCTTTCTCTTTCCAAGAAAGTCTTCTGCATTTTACTTGGTTGGGTTTTTGTGTAACTAATAGTATAACAGGAGGATCTGTGAAACTAAGAAACTTTAATTTTAGTCTCTGACAGCTAATTTTAGAATGGCTAAAATTTAGGGATTAGGTGGCAGAAAATTGTTACAGACTGTGTGCTGCACCTTTCAGGAAAATGTTGTATTTCAGTGTCTTAACCTATTGAAGTTGGTGCCTAATACTAATTTGTCAGATAAATTACTGGTATATTTTGACTGAAAATAGATAAAATTCTAGTCGGGATCACGTTATGCCTACTAGGAAATATCTAGGAAATTGGTAGATTCTCTACAAGCTGGGAGTGAACAGTTCCCCGTTTATTTCTCTGGAAACAGGTGTAATTTGATGTAGTCAACTGCAGTTGCATTTTGAAGTGGCATCTATAGAGGATTTTATGAAAGACTTGGTATTTAAACCTACAAAGTTCCTTCTTTCTAGAACTCCAGGTGGGTCCAGCATGAAAAGCTGTGGCTTTCAGAAAAAAGTTAAATAAGCAATATTGATAGAACTTTTCTATTTGTACATAACTCGGACAAAATAAATAGTGCTGTAGTATTTTATACGTAGGAAAGGAAAATGTGAATGAATTACTGAGAAATGTAATCCTCATCTTTGCTGAGCAAGGAAAGCTACATTTCTCTCCCCGTGCTTTTCCTCTGTATCTTTGCAGGTAGTATCTCTTAACACTTTGGTGTTTAAAAGCATCTTTTATACCTCAGTGGATAACCAAAAGGTACTGACAAGAGTACTGATTCTAGAGGAAATGTCTCCCCCCTGGAGAGAGCAAGTTGAAAAAGGGGGATGTATAGTAGGCAAGTGTTTGTCAGATGTGTTCAGGAAAATGTTTTTTATCGAATTACTAAAAGTTTGTACTTCATACTAGATGTTTTAAATAAAAATTGCTGGTATATTTTCATTTGGAAACAGATTCTAGTCTGCAAACATCAGTTTAGGGTTAAACCTAGCTTCCAGTACACAGAGCTGCAAAGCTCTAGCACTTGCCCAGATTGAAGTGTTGACTATTCAGGAAGGTTTTAGAAGCTCTTCAGTATTTATGCTGCTTAGACTCCATATACCAAGCTTATAGGTTGGAAATTATGCTTTCTGTATTTCAGTACAGACTTTGTTGTGATAAAGATCTGAACAGTTTTTATTGGGAAGTTGGGAAATTTTTCCCATAAGGTGAGAAAAGTTCTGATTTTTGGTCTGTTTAGGGAGTTTAAGTTCCACTGTGTTTTATGTTGATCAACTGATCAGTTAGCAGTATTTCAGTAGGCTGGCATTGACTTGGTCAAAGATCTTTTAAGCATTTAAGCAGTTTAAAAGGTGAAGTGTTCAACAAATGGATAATCAAATCCACCAAGAGCACACTGGAGTAGTTTTTAATTTACAAGTTGGCTGAACATTACTTTTAACTTTTTTTTTTCAGCTACACTCATTATTGTTCTGAGAATTGCTTGACAAAATCAGTTTGTGGTACTGTTTCTACATCACTTGTTACACTGAGTTGTTTCAGGGACACTAGAAGAGTGTTTGATATTTGACCGAATTTCTTGTTTTGTTGTTTGAAATCTTATCTGAGACTCTATTGGATATCAATAGTGTACAAATAAGGGATTCTGAAGACAGAAATGTAGTCTTTTTGTTTTAACATTTCCAGAAATAGGAAAAAAAAACCCCTAGAATTATCTTTGTGTAGCTTATAATAAAGGGTATATTGTGTTCCTGTACACTGCTGCTTTCAGGTGTAGTTTTCAGTGTATTTAATCAAATACAGAGTATTAAATTATAATATTAAAGTATAATTCTTGTATGCTAAGCATAACTTTTGACAAAATAAATTTGCCGTGACTGTTATCCAATAAAGAAGGGGTTGAAGTAGTTCTCTTTAGCTCTATTGTCTTGGGTTCTTTTTTCTTTAAGTGAAATATTTTAGGCAGATGTGTGTTCAGATTTCAAAGTTTGAAGATTTTCAGTTTGTTTTTTTGTCTCCCAGATTCTCTGGAATAGTTTTTTAACAGACAGGGAGTAACATTAAGTTCCAGATCCAGGCATATGAATTTAGGTCAGTGGATGTACAGAACTGATCAGCTCACCACCTTATGTGGTTTCCTGCATAGGATCACCTAAGCAGTGGTGGAGGCTCCTTTTGGCTGTGCTTGACAGATCTCATAGATCCATTTTGATGGCAGAGGGAGCACAGGCACCTCTGTTATGGTTATCTAAGTGCAGATATCTGAACCTGAAGGTGGCTGCTCTATTATATGAGGTACATAAATGAAAATGGAAATAACTGAAGTGCTAACTGGGTGAAGAGGGTGTCACTCTTAACTCCTTTATACTTGTGCAAGTATGAAGTGGAGAAAGGTGTAGGGTACAACTGGTTCTCCATCATTTCACTGAAGAATATGCTTTGATTTTGGAGAAAAGATGTTTTTAATCTTCTTTTAAACTTAAAGTAGAACTATTGTTCAAGATAATTTAGGTGAAGTTGCAGCAGGGTACCATAAGTGCAAAAGACATCATGGTGCAATAATGTAAAGCTATTTGTTTCATGAAAAATAATAAATCTTTGGAGGGTTATTGCTGGCAGAGACTTTGAGGCATGAGGATTTGCAATCTGCTCAGTAAAGAAAGATTACATATACCTGCTTTGCTTTTTGGCAGTCATGAAGACTTTTGAGGTAAAAACCTTCACTAATAAAGAATTCTCTAATGAGTTATAATATAAAGTATACTATGTTATGCAATCTGTCTTCCCGAAAATTCTGGAGCAGATAAAACAACCCTGTGTGTGTTGGCGCTGTGTTCAGTTTGCAGTGTGCAGAGATTTATATTTAACTGCACAACTGAATTGAAAAGGAAACTGTTCAAGACTTGCTGACTACTTGAAACTGGGGTGCCTGAGAAGGTGACAGAGATGGTACGGTGAGACCTGGGATAAGCAGGTTAGCTGGGGGTTTCATCACTGAGTCAGCAGTATGTATTCTTACTCTCTAGGACTGAGTTGTTAACCCACTGAGATTTGAGATAAATGCTTCAGAGGTACTTAAGGCAGACTTTAAGGTAACTCTGGAAGCTGATGGGGAGGAGGAGGGAGTGTTAAGCTTGCTTTGCTGTAGATTACTGTATGCACTTCTGTAACAAGATCAGATTGCAGATTCTGTGGTCATGCACTACTTGTAAAGCAGTGATCTGACTCATGTTTTTCTTCCTAGTTTTAGAAGGTAGTTACCCAGTAAATTGTTTAATCCTTCAAAGTTCTTAGAATGAGGTTGTGCTACTAAAGGTTTTGTGGTGTTATGCTAGTCTGACAAATAGCATGTGAACTGGTTTTTGACTGTTTCTTTCTGTTTGTCAAGCCACCTAGACTGGAGGAGGGATTAGGAGAGACTGAAGGGTGAGAAGCTTGAAGAAATGAAGCTAAAAATTGTCTTTTGCCTAGAAAGTGTGCTGCCATTTAAACGTGATCAAATGTATTGTCCAGTGGATAGAGCTTTTGGTTATTAAAATGCTGTATCATTAAAAAGTCATTCCAGCTGTTTAGTGTCCTGTCTGCACTCCTATACCATGCTGTAGGATAAAATCACTCTAATATTAGAGTAAGAAAAAAGAGAGGGAGGTGTTGAATTGTGGGAGCTAGTATTGGACAAAGGCCAACTGAAAAGGAGATACTTGTCTCATCATTTTCATCATATTGGCAACTGATTTTTCCACAAGTGGATGGGTAAGGGTGTGTTATGTAAAGAGTTTAAGTTCTTTCTCAAGTAATGATTGTTATTATGCTCCTGTTTGCAGATACTAAAGGCATGCACTAATCACTTCCTAACTTCCTACTTTGGTACACAGCCAGGTTCTGTCTTTCCAACTGAAGAAAAGATCAATTAGAGGCTGAAAGAGTCTGTCAGCCTCAGTCCTTCTGGTTTTTTTTCTACTGTTTCAGTCAAAACAAGTTTGTAATACTATAGACTGTCTTCAGTGGTGTGTCATTGCCAGTCCTCATAGATCACTTTTTATTTACAACATATTAGAGAAATTGATGGAACACTGTCTTGATGGCTTTGTTCTGATTTAAAACAATATTTACTCAGAATAATGTTCATCACTGTATGTTTGTTTCAGATGACTCATGAAGTAGCCACTGTATGTTGTGAAGAAATCTGCCATGTGTCTGCCTTCTATTCATTATATGGCAGCCACTAGGGAATGCTGTAAAGGCAGCATGGGGCTTTTTAAATGTGAAAATTCTTGGCCATGATGTAGTAGCTCTTCTCATATGGAACAAGTGCAGGGAAATAGCTTTTACATGTAGCAATACAGTCTCAGGCAAAATGCAAAAAACAGGTATCTCTCTAGAAAGTAACTTCACCCACTTTCCTGCATAAATTGATGTGCATGTTGTGTTGAGTTGATAATGATTTATGATATTAGTGTATAGTATAAAACCATGATTTCACCGAAGTACAGATAAAAGAATATACTTGATGGTTTTGTGGTGTTTATTAGTAGCTACTATCTACCATTCAGAAAAGAAATTGCTGTTTTCTGTCAAAAATAGAAAATTCAATCTTCAGAAGTGCATGCTTGAATCTATAATAGTAAAATTTTAATTAGTTATCTACATTAATATATGGCTGCTAAATTGAAGAAAGAAGGTAAGATGAGGAAGTATCAGTATAGGAGTTTCTGTTACTTGCTTAATGTTGTTTCATGTGTTAAAACAAATGCCAGAAACGTCTGTTTGTCTTCTGCAAGAATATGACTTTAAAATAGCTTTCAGAATATGGAACTGTTGCAGAGACTTCACAGTAAACACATACACCTTGGCAGTGACTTAAGTCACCTTCTCAAATAGCAGCCTGTGCCTGTTCGCACAGTTCCTCCTGAAATGCACTCTTAGTTCTGGCCTTTGTTCAAGACACCAAAAGGGAGCTGCATGAATGTCCTGCAGCTCCTTTAAGTTCGTTCTGTGTTTGATTGTTTCTTGGGACTTTTTAATGTTACATTTATTTGGATAACTTCTGTCACTAAATGAAAGGATTCTGGGGGAAGAATCACCTTGAAAGGGAAGACGCTCTCTGCTGAATGCCACCATGGTGGTGTTTAAACTAAGTCCACAGTTTAAACTCTACACTCCATGCATTGAGTCTGTGCTTTTAATTGGCAGATAGAGCTGATGCCTGGTCTTCCTGGGAGGAAGACATGTCCCAAGCAGGTACTAAGGTGTTGGTTTTTCTCTATTCACAATCTGCGTTTCCCCACATCCACTAGCACCACGACAAGCATTGGATATGGTGTTACCTCTATTTCTTTTCTCTAGGCATCATTCATTCACTTGTGTCTATTCTTTTAAATGTCGAAGAGTAGATTCCTGTTACATATCAGAGAAGAGCAGAAAATATCAATTGTTAGTGACTTCATTGACAACTTTCACTGTTGTGCTAAAAAAAACCAGCAAAACAACCCAAACTCCTTCATGAGGCAGAATCCTGAGAAATTCAAAGCACCTTTCATGATAATGCTTTTTGTCATCTTTCCTAATGAGATTCTCGTTTTAGACTCAATGCCTGTGGTAAATCTTCTTAAAGCCTTCTGAGAGTTGCTGATAAAAGTAGCAAGTTTGTTATACCAAGGCAATAGAGAATGCACACAAGCTCTATGATTTTTGAGGGATTATGGTTGTCACTTTCATTGCCTTCTTAAATACATACATTTCAGCAAAGGAGGATCAGGTTATAGAACTTTGAACCAGGTTGGATGTGCTTGTGCCTATTGGACCTGATGGGATGCATCCACAACTGCTGAGGGAGCTGGACAGTGTCACTGCACTGCCACTCAGTCTTGGAAAGGTCATTGCAATGCATGGAGTTTCCTGATGATCGGAGGAAGACAAGTGTCATTCCTGTTTTCAAGAAGTGCAAAAAGGAGGCTCTAAGGAGCTATGAGTCAGTCAGCTGACAAGCTGGTGCTTGTGAATCCTGGAAACCATTACCAAACAAGAAAGACAAGGTGTGGCTGAGGCTAGGGCAGGATGGATTTATGAAGGGGAAGTCGTGCATGGCTAACCTGATGGCCACCTCTGACAAAGTGACTGTCTCTGTGGATGAGAGGAGAGCAGTTGATACTGTTTATCTTGATGTTAGCAAGGCTTTTGATACTGTCTCCCATAACACTCGCAGGCAAACTGTTGAAGTACAGTTTAGGTAGTAGACAGTAAGGTGGACTGAAAACTGGCTGAACTGCCAGGCTCAGTGTTGTGATCACCAGCATGAAGTTCAGCTAGTGTCCTCAGGCAGTTAACACTGAGACCAGTAGTATGTAACAGCTTCATTAATTACTTGGTTGCTGGGGCAGAGCATACCCCTCAGCAAGCTTGCAGATGATACAAAACTGGGAGGAGTGGCTGATGCAGAGGGTTGTGTTGTCATTCAGAGGGACCTTGGTGGGTTGGAGAAACGGGCTGAAAGGAAGTTTAACAAAGGGAAGTACCAAGTCCTACACCTTAAGAGGAATAACCCCATGCTCTAATATAGGTTGGGGACTGACCAGCTGGAAAGCAGCTTTGCGAAAAAGGACCACAGGGTTCTGGTAGACAGCAAACTGAACATGAGCCAGCCATGTGCCCTGCAGCAAAGGTGGTCAACAGCATCTTTGGCTGCATTAGTAAATGTACTGCAAGGAGGTTGAAGAAAGTTATCCTTCCTCTCCTCAGCCCTGGTGAAACGCATTTGGAGTGCTGTGTCGTCTTCTGGGCTCTCATGTATGAGAGCCACATGGACACACTGGAAACAGTTCAGGGAAAGACCATAAAGTTGATGAAGAGACTGGAATGTCTGGTGTATGAGGAGAGGCTGAGAGCTGGGATTGTTTGGCTTGGATAAGTAAAGGCTCAAGTAGGGTATTACATGTGTTTTATAT
>NW_010175123.1:0-8699 GCF_000695765.1 Mesitornis unicolor
GCTTCTCTGCCTTCTAGCAGATCAACAGTTTTCTGTGGGTAATGCTTACCCTGCGTTGATTGATGACAACCGGATGAAAGTCAAAATCTCTGCCCAATTTTAATCCAGACCCCAATATGACAGACACTGTATAAACAGTCGGCGTGAAGATTTTTAAGAAAGATTTGTGACACTTTCTGCTTGAGGATTTTTTACTTTGCAGAGCTGCTTCAGCTCTGAGGCCAAGGATGTCAGGCAGTTTTGACTGCTTGGGGTACACTATTTAAATTTGCACTACAAAATCCCAGGGGAGTTGAGGTGAACTTGAACTGGGAGCTGATTTAAGCCACCCAAACCAGTCCTGCTGTTCTGGAGTTGAACCAGAGCTGCACTTCAACCTTTTTTCTTCGTGGACTCCTTGGAAATAACAGCGTGACAAACAGCAGGAGAACTGCCATGAGGCATCGGCTTGCAGTTTGGCACCTTGCAGGCTCCAGGTAGCAAAGAACGAAGCGCACTTGAACTAAACCAGTGGAAATTACTGTTTTCTTCAAATAACAGGATCCCCTGCATCCGCTGTCCCCACCGACCACAGCAGCTGCCTTAGGACCTTTCCCACTGCTCCTACCTCCACCATGGTTTGCTGTCTGCAGGCAGCACTGGAAACTCATGGGTTTTGGGGCAGCTTTGCAAGCCACCAAGGGGAAAGCATTCTGACAGCAGGTCGAGGAGGCTGTGAAGTTGCTTGGATTGAGGTTTGCTAGAAAAGGAAGTGAGTGTAAGGATGGTTGCAGAGGTGTGCATGGCCAGAGTGCTGCCCTGCACACACTCTGTGGTATGGAGTAGGTGTCACATCAACTTGGCTCCACCTCCAAAACTCCATGGTAAAAATCACCAGCATCATTTCCCAAAGGTGCCCCCTACTCCTGAGAATGCGTGGCCCCATCCATCCCTGTGCAGATACAGGGGAAGGAGGTGTGGACCCCAGCAGACTTTATTGGCAAATGCTGCCACTGATTAAAACAGGCTTGAGCTGCTGTAGGAGTGAGGAGTTGCCATGGAAACAGCCTCTTGATGTGTCCAGGTTTTGAAACCATTTTTCCCTCCTCTCCCCCTGTCAATGCTGCTGCTTTTTGCTGTTGTTTTCTGGGAGATTTGCTCTCCTGGGGTGAGATGTTGCAGATGGGGAAGGCACCAAGAGGGGAACTGCTCAGCTCAGAGAGGGCTGTTGAGGTGGGAACCCTTTCCTTAAGGTGCAGCACCAGGGCAGAGCTTGTAGGGATCCCAGCAGAGTGAGGTCTGGATGGACGCTGGAGGGTCACAGTGTTGTTACCAGGGTGTTGTCACCAAAGGGAGGTGAAAATATTCCAAGGAGGTCCTCATTCCCCAAGGCACCTGACTGGGATGCTCTTAGCATCTGAAGGGCTCTGAACCAGCAGGGTCCCTCCCTGGGGTTTTCATTCAGTCTAATGGCTCTGTCTCCATCACCTCATTACTCTTGGGAATGGTGGCAATGATGGGAAGCCACCTTCTGAACAGTGGGAAATCAAGTGAGTGCCATAAGGAGTGCTTCTGAGAGACGGGAATGGGCTCCCCCCTCCTTGGTGTTGTCTCCAAAGGGAGGTGAAAATATCCCAAGGAGGTCCTCATCCCCAAGGCACCTGGCTGGATGCTCTTAGCTTCTGAAGGGCTCTGAACCAGCAGGGTCCCTCCCTGGGGTTTTCATTCAGTCTAATGGCTCTGTCTCCATCACCTCATTACTCTTGGGAATGGTGGCAATGATGGGAAGCCACCTTCTGAACAGTGGGAAATCAAGTGAGTGCCATAAGGAGTGCTTCTGAGAGACGGGAATGGGCTCCCCCCTCCTTCCCCCAGCCTTCCCTGGGCTCCCTACCTGGGAGAGGAGCTTTCAAGTTGCTCAAGGGCACACAAGAAAACCCTGCCCCGTGTTGGTTGTGACCATGTGGAAGGACTGTTCACAGCTGGTGCAAAGCTTTGAGAAATGTTTTCCTTATAGAACATTAGCCTATATTTCATAGGCTGACTTTTACCATCCTCCTCGATTGTTTTGTTTTGTGTTTTCAATCACAGGGGTGTATTCATAAACACAGACTCCTCCCTGTGTGTTTTACCCGATTTTGCTTTTGTCCCCTCTCTGCAAAGTCCCTTGGCTGTTTCCTAGATTCATCCTAAGTGTAATTCTTCAAATTCTGCATGTGAAACCCCTCCCTGCGGGAGATTTGAGTATGTTACTGCATCTGCTGTGGGTCTGGGGAACCCAAAGCACAGGATGCCCATTCAGTCCTGTTCTAAAGGTCTCCTTATCAGCATCTCCAAATGTGTGTGTCTGCTTGAGCTTTGTTTCTGGATGGGAACGTAGCAAACGAGGCTCATTAATGTCATTATTTCAAAGCGGCGTGTCCAAACCGAGTTGTTGTTTAGCCCCTCTCTGAAATCCATGCTAACCCACCATGGGCTGTCCAAAAGCCATGGAGATACTGGTAATTTTCCTCACTGAGTACATCTTGTGTCCCAGTCCGTACGTCCGCAGCTAGACTGGTCCTACCCCATTTAAGCTTACTGCAATCTCTGTATATTGATCATTGCAATGGTTGAGACCCACATCCTCAAGAAACATAGTCCCCCCTACTTTAGATACCTAAGGTGGCTTTCATGGGCAATACAGAACTATTGGTATGTCCAGGGATGGTCTGTCTCTGTCTTAGGGCTGAGTTGCTCTGCAAAGGTGCCTTCTTCATCTTATTGCCTGATGAAGCAGCAGCATGGAGTGACCAGTTTCCTAAGTTACCTTAAATGTATGTGTTATGGATCCAGGTCTGAATACTCACTGTGATGATGAATCTCAGAACGAGTTACTTTTGAAACGTCGGCGTCGTTCATCTGTGTAATATCCCCAAGCTTAGATTACGCCGTCTGATTTATTTTAAGTGATAGAATGGGTGTTTTTGCACAAGGATCTCTTAGTGCTTCACCTGCCCTGCAAGACCTGACTATCCAAACGGGGACAACAGGAGGCCATCAGCCAAATTTGAGGAGTTTCCTCCAAGAAGCCGCTGCTGTTCCAAGATCGTATGAACGCCCATGCATCCACTTACTGTGTGTTATTTCCCATCCCCGATTTTCAAATTTCAAGCCCTCCTGCAAAGCTTGGACAGTTTCTCTCTTTTCATTGCATCTTGAAAGGGAACGGAGAAGCCCTGGAGTCCTTCTGCAGGAACGTCTCAATCAAAGGTGTCATGAAAGGGGTTTAATTTCAAAAGCTCTGAATTACACCTAGATCAGGAAAGACGTGGTAATGGTGGATTTGCTGAGCTCAGGAGGTTAAAGAAGGAAGGGGAATTCGCAGTTAACGTCTGTGACACACTGAGTCAGGATGAGAGAGCATTCGTAGTCGGAGCAAATATCAAAGGCATTTCCCAGATCTCATGCTTTTGGGAGATTTTTAATTACTCTGATGTTTGTTAAGAGTCGCTTACGGCCAAATGAGTGGATTCTTAAATTTGAAGATGCTTCTCCGCTCCCAGAAATAACGGCTGAGCAGCAAATCAAGCCTGGCATGTATGGCAAGGAGGATGCAGTGAGCTTAGAGCTCCTCTGAAGCCAGATCAAATATCAGTTCACATAGCGGTCCCTGCCTCCAGCCACACGAGGATGATGATAGGAGAACTGCTTTGAAATCCTCCGAAATAAAGCATTCAAGACAGTGCTCTCCTGGGTAAACGTCTCCTTTTCCTGGCATTATATTCTCCGGTAGAGAGGTGGCAGGTGGTGAACCTATTGTACAGGGAGGGACGAGGGAATCGGATAGGGGAAATTAGGCAGGTGTTTAGCAACGCAAACAGCAGCCGTTGGGCGCTGGGTTTCCTGGCTTCACCTCCAAGCCACCTGGAGAAACCTGGACTCTGGTGTCACAGCAGCGAAAATTTTTTGGAAAAATACCCAAATGGGTATTTGGCCTGGGCCGTGCAGGTGAAATATCAAGCAGGACTTTGATAGGTGAGGGAAGGGAGAGCTCAGATGTGTGCACGCAAGCAGGACCTCGCAGCAAGGAGGTCTGGTCAGTGGGACAGGGGTTTTGGCAGGGGGGTGCAGGGACTAGGGGCACAGATTTGTTCCAGTGTGCGGAGCTGCTCTCGAGGTCTTCACTTGCTTGCAGTTTCTGGATATCTTTTTGCTGGCGCATCGGAGCCTGGCTTCGCCGGGGACTGTTGCATAAGCCTCGCTGGGGACCTCGAGAGCGGATTAATTCCTTGAGCATCCTCCTTCTTGCCGCTGGTGAAGTCTGCTGCTCAGATGTGATCCAAGCAGACAGCTGGGCAGGGCTGAGGCTGAAACCTCCCCCATATAAAACATGGGAGAAAGACAGATAGCAACTGTCTTTTTTGGGTGAACCCTTTTCTTGCAGAGGCCAGCAGCAGAAGGGATCTCTCTCCGTGTGTCTCAGGATGATGATGATGATGGTAAGACTGTCAAGTTAAGGCAAAGACAGAGCGTGGTTAAGTCCCCCTCCCTCCCTCAGGCACAGCTCAGCCTGCGAAAATGCTTTGGATTCGGTGGCCTGTAATTATGTAATTCCTCCTCGTTATCTTTTCTAATTGTTCTCAGCGCTGTTTCCTAAACTGATTGGAAACAATGGCAGACGGGCATGAAGTGGGAGGCAGACGTGAGCGTGGCAGGGTGCCAGCGTAGTACGAGGTTTTCCAGAAAGAGAAACAGAGAGAAGGGAAGGAAAAAAAAGAAGAATATCCACAGTGGAGACTTGGATGCCAGGACCTGAACCGAGGGGACACCTGAACCAGTGCCAGGCTGGGAGGCGCTGGCAGGGGATGTCTCATTCAGGCTCACGCATATGCGATCTCTATTACATTCAAGACATTTCCAGCCTTCCCCCATCCCCGGCACACCTCTCCTCCATGAGAGCTTTGCTGTTTTCCTCTTTTCCAGTACTCAAATGACGCAGGTTGAACCCTCATGGAGGGGCCTTGCCCATCTCTGGGGGACACTGTGGTCCTCTCCCCCTGGAACCAAGTTGTTTGTTTGAGGGGGAGGGAGAGAGAAATAAAGAAAAAGGGAGGGAAATTTTGGCTTGTGGCATCTGGGGGTGACTGCGCAGGGCAGAGGCAGGGGCTTGGGGTGAGACATTGCAATGAGATTTCTTCATACTTGGCAGCTGGTTTCAGGGGAACCGCAGGGTGCAGCTCCCCAGAAGCCGGTTGTTGTTATGTTGACTCTCATTTTCTCTGCGGACGTCTGCTGCTTTTCCCCCACTGCGCTCTTCCCCGTGTGGGTGAGGGTTTTTTTGCAATGATGTGCATCACAGAGCTATCTGGGGATCCAGCAGAGACCTGGTCTAATAGCCCTCTGCTCTCCTTTCACTGACAGTCCTCTTTTGCCAGCATAGTGGGAAGGGGGGAAACATAGGACCGCTGCTATTATTTTTGTCTAGAGAAGGCCAAAATAAACCCTGATCTTCCAGGCATAGTCTGAGCATCGATTTCTCATAACAGGAGGAGAGAACAGATGTCAGTGGGGTGACGTGGCATCCCACAGAGTGGGACCCCCCCGAACAGCAGCATCACAGCCCCTGAGATGAGCAGGGCCAGCCTACGGGACCCTACGGGAAGCAAACCCCATTCCCCCATGTGGGATCAGTGCCAGGCACTGGAGGAGGATTTGGGTCACCCATGGATGCTGGCGCTCCCTTGCCCTCCTCATCCCAGGTTCTGGGTGCTCCATCTCTATCTCGGTCCCCGCATCCTGACAGCGCTGTCAGTTTAGGAGCTTGGCAAAGCCACTGACCGAGCAGGGGCAGTGGAGGGAGGAGAAGGAATTGATCAGCGCTGTCCTCTCCTCCTCCAAACCCAGTGCTGCTGTTTTTCCATCACCGCTGACTCCTCTGCATGCCTGCAGGCTGCCGCTGCCAGCTCCATCCCTCCTGGCCAGCATCTCTGGCTGCTGTGTGCAGCTCTCCAGGATGGAAAGGAGAAATGCTGCCTGAGGCTTGCCCTCCGTGTCGGGTCAGATGTTTCCTTGCTGCTCTGGGCTGAGGTTAGGGAGGGGGCTCTGTAAGGACCAGGAGCTGCAGACAGGGTGGATCATCTCTGGCTTGTGTGGGAATTTGAGAGTTTGGAGCTGTGGGGATCTCCAGCCACCTCTGGGCAGGAGTGGATGAGAAATAGTCAGGGAGAGCAGCTGGAAAGCAGCAGAATTTTAGAGATGAAAGGGTGGCCACCTTCATCGGTCCTCGTGGTTCCTGGGAGAAATCATCCACGCCATGCCTGGAGATAAACAGGGGCTGAGGGCTCAGAGGGTGGGCAAAGCGTGAACCCCTGTGGTGACAGCGCTGCAGGAGGGACGGATCAGCCTGGCTGGTTAGAGCTAGAGGGAAATAGCTTGGAGTGGTGGCTTGCAGTCCAGGTGTTTTGGACTTGGTGCTGGTATATCCTCCAAACCTGTCTGCCACCGTCCTTTTATAGGAAAAGAGTTTCTGTGCAGTATGACCAAGGGGAAAAAAGAAATAAAAACCCCAAAACCCAGCTCTCATTGCATCAGCAATAGGATAGACATCAATTGCAGGTGACTCTTTTGGGTATACAGCCACCTCCATCCAGGGCTGCAGACCTTAGCCCTCTGGCAGCCCTGTGCAACATACAATGCCGTGATTCACTGCCCCCACTGTCTCACAGAGGGACGTGGACTTTTATTTTGTTCTTCTGTGCTGGGAACACACCAGAAATCAGGAGAAATTTTGGAAAATGTGTTGTCACACACAAGCTGTGATTTGGTCCCATCTCAGAGCTATACCGTGCATTAGGGAAAGGTTTGATGGGTAATTTTCAGGCTGGATGTGGTCCTTGGCACAGTCCTCTCTAGCCTTATCTCCTATAATCTCTGCAGCTCTGGTGGTACCAGGGGTGAGAGAATGGCAAACAGATGAATCACAGCTCCTACCAAGCACCCCCCTGTGTGCCCGTCGCCCAAATGTGCACCACCATGAGCTGCTGCCGTGGGTCTGGGGGAAGGATTTGCTTTTGCATGAGCAAAGCACCCTTTGTCATCTCCTGAATGTATCCTGGATTTGCTTAGTGCTTACAGTAACACAACGGGATGGCTGGTAGATATTTCCATGGAGGGTGGCCTTTTGGCTATTCCCGTAGCAGTGGCTGTTGTTGTAGGCTGCATAAATACATCAGCTTCTTCCTTTGGCTCAGTAGAGTCTGCCCCAAAGTTCCCATGGTGATAAAGCACAAGGGAAAAGCAGTTCCTTGTATCAGCTTAATATTTCCCCATTTTTAATTCCATTTTTCTTGTGAAATTGTCCTTTTTCATGTGTTATGAGGCAGAAAGAACAAAAGATCCCTCTGTCATTTTCTAATATACCTTTATCATCCCTTCACATTCATCTCCTCTCTGAAACGTACAGTCTCGGAGCCTTCGCTAATCCCTCTTCATGAGCAAATTCTTGCCATGACCTTGATCAGCCTTGTCACAGTTCTCTGGTCTGTCCTCAGGCAGAGCATTGCCTTCTGGGCTGGGTGGCAGTATCTGTGGTACTTCAGACACTGCCTGAAGGTCCCATTTCTCAGGCAAACAGAGAAGACCACCTAACCCTGTATTGCAGAAGACCATCCTCAAGGAAGTCACTGGTGGATGTTCAACTAGAAAAAGTGATGCTGAGGGAGACGTTTTCCCCTACACCAACCACCAAGCACCTCTACTATAGAGACAGGCTGAGAGAGTTGGGGGTGTTCAGCCTGCAGAAGAAAAGGCTCCAGGAGGACTTTATAGTGACCTTCCAGGACCTGAAAGGTGCCTCTAAGAAATTTGGGGAAGAGCTGTTCACTGGGGCATGGAGCGATAGGACGAGGGGGAATGGTTTTAAACTGGAAAAGGGCAGATTTAGGTTGGATATGAGGAAAAAGTTCTTCCCCATGAGGTGGTAGATCAGTGGCACAGGTTGCCCAGAGAGGTGGTGCAGGCCCCATCCCTGGAGATATTCAAGGCCAGGCTTGATGGGGCTGTGAGCAACCTGATGTGGTGCCAATGTCCCTGCTGACTGCAGGGGTTGGACTGGATGAGCTTTACAGGTCCCTTCCAACCCAACACGTTCTGCGATTCTAAGCTGGGGCTAAGCCAGGACCTCATCAACACACGGCAGAGCCTGGTGTCAATATGAAGACACTGGAAGAATCTTCACCTGCCACAGCAGTTGAGGGAGCTGGTGTGAACAGGGAGGAAATCCCAGTTCCTCCCCAGCTGCTAACACTACCTCCAGGCACGTGTACCTCACGAGCAGACAAATTATTCTCCCTCTGTTTCCAGGAATTATTTAATTTATTATTTACTGGGGGGAGCTGAGGTGCATATTTGCTCTGCTTTCGTTACATATTTGCATTACATTCTTGTCTCTCGTACAGAACGCAATCCAAGGACTAGCTGCTGGGAAATAATCAGAGCAACTCATGTTATTTCACTGTGTTTCACACAGTTGTTTTTCTTCTGTTATTAGTCTTTTTTTTTTTTTCTCCTTTCTCTTCCTTTCTTCCTCAGACTAGAACAAATACAGTGCGACTGGCAGAAAATTGGCAGGCTTCAACGATCCAGAGGCAGTGATTTTTCTTCTAAGTAGCTTAATGGAGTCTATATTTTTTTATTGTTTTCTCAGCCTGCAGGTTGATTGAGTATTTGAAAAAAGAGAG
>NW_010175123.1:8717-14772 GCF_000695765.1 Mesitornis unicolor
GCTCTTCCCCTTCCTCTTCTTACCAGCCCATTTTAGAAAGTCCACGCGCCTACAAGAACTCCTCTGGACCATCCACATTTTGGGAGTGTGCTGAATTGGTCATAGGTGTTAATTAAGGAGGCTGAATTACGCTCCAGGCTCAGCTTTGAATAAAAGATTTAAACAGAAGCCAGCTTGCCTGCATCAGCACCTACATTTAGTCACCCTTGCACCACTCCATTGGTCTGCTGTCCCTCTATCCCTCTCTGCTTTTTGGCCTGGCTCTTCTATGTCTTTCATAGCTTAAGCTCCTCTGGTCCCTTCTTAGCCTGGGCCCCTGCTCCCTGCAGGCTTCATTTCCTTCTGCAGAATGCAGCAGCACCAGAGCTGATTTCTCCTCCCGGTCTGGCTTTGAAGACCATTGCATGGTGACTGCAAACACAGGGATGGGCCATTTACAGCCTGAAGCGTGTTAAATTATGTCCTCAAATGCCTGTTTGGAGATGATGGCAGGTCACACTGCTTGGGGATAGCTTGAACCCCTCCTGCAGCTCCCCTGGCTCTGCTGGCGAACTTGAAGGAGGCAAAAGTGAAGTGAAAATTGGATAAGAAGAGGCACCGGGTGTACCTTATTGCAGCCTTCCAGTTCCTGAAGGAGTCCTACAGGAAAGCTGGACAGGGACTTTTTACAAGGGTAGGTAGCGATAAATGAGGACGAATGGTTTTAAACTGGAAGAGGAGAGATTTAGACTGGATATTAGGAAGAAATTCTTCCCTGTGAGGTGGTGAGGCCCTGGCCCAGGTTGCCCAGAGAAGCTGTGGGTGCCCCCTCCCTGGCAGTGCCCAAGGCCAGGTTGGACGGGGCTTGGAGCAGCCTGGGCTGGTGGAGGTGTCCCTGCCCATGGGGGTTTGGACTGGGGGAGCTTTAAGGTCCCTTCCAACCCAAACCATGCTGTGATTCTATGAAAAGTGAGCAGCCCTGGTCTCACAGAGCATTGACCTTGATCATTGCTTCCTCTTCCATCCCAGGCAATCCTCAAAACCTTTTTGTGCTTTGCTTTGTAAGTCTTCTCTGGGTTTGCTTTGCTGCTCCCAGAGATGCACCTTCATCTGCATTGTGACTCCATTTGTTGGCTATGAGGGAGTACCATTCTTGCTCTGCTGCTCAGTGATGAAGTGGTCCCTGGCCTGTGGCCATACCCTCTGGTGTCAGGACCTCCCCGGGTTTCCTCAGCTGAGCAGTCCATGGGAAATCCTCAGGAGCTCATGGGTGTTGCAAAAAAGGAGGCGTTAATGAGCTGGTACTTGTTCCTTTTCGGCTTCAGTGCAGCAAGTGGAGGATGTGGGGTGAATCAGCCCTCAGTTGTGAGAGATCATTGTCTCAACTTCTGCTCATAAAACCCCACAATTTTCTCCAGAGTTGGGAAACTCCAGCTCCTCTCTTCCAGCCAGGTTCCTAAGCAGGACCTTGCTTTTGTTCTGTTTACCTGAATCCCCCAGCTGTTTGGGGATTTGCAACTCATTTTACACAGTACAAATCCTAAAGTTTGGGTTTTTTTTTTTACCTCAGGAGCAGTGTTTTTATTTGTTTGCTTGTTTTAATACCTTTCTCTTTGGGGAATCTAAATCAATATGCTATTTTTTTGTGATGCATAAGCTTTGCTGGCTCAGTTTGTCCTTGTGAAAGTTTCTAACCACCTGCCAAATGCTCTGTGCTTTGCTTCTGTGGCTCCAGTCTGATTGCTGGTGGTCCTGCAGCCCTCATAGACTGCTCTCAGCTCCATCCTGCAAATCCATATGGTCCTTGGGGTGCAGTTTCTTGACTCCCAATGGCCCAAAATCCAGGGCAATGCAAGAGCCTTTTCTGCCAATGCTGGCCTGATGCTCAGCAGTTGCCTTGTCTCATAGAAATGCCTTGAGCAGTAAGGTACGGACTTTTATAAACAACGTGGAGCTTAAAAGGGATGTGATGAAGATGTATTGAATGACTAATTTGATTTAAAATGAAGGCTCAGAACCATCTTCCAAGAGGCTCTGCGCCAATATTTTCAAGGAGCCTGAATTTTGCTGGCTTTAAATAGTCTGCCCAGGTCAATACTGCCATGAGCACTACATGAGAGGGGCTGAGCTGTATCTGTGCTCTCAGAAGCTAAGTGCTAGCACAAAATGATAGATTATTCAAGATCTGTGTCAAGCTGTCTATGACTAAGTGCTGCCTGCCAGACCAGGGGTTCAGGGGATCCGTCTTCTCGGATCTTGCCAGGACAACATTCACCCTTGTATCAAACCACTCATAGAATCACAGGATGTGTTGGGTTGGAAGGGACCTTTACAGCTCATCCAGTCCAACCCCTGCAGTCAGCAGGGACATTGGCACCACATCAGGTTGCTCACAGCCCCATCAAGCCTGACCTTGAATATCTCCAGGGATGGGGCCTGCACCACCTCTCTGGGCAACCTGTGCCACTGATCTACCACCTCATGGGGAAGAGCTTTTTCCTCATATCCAACCTAAATCTGCCCTTTTCTAGTTTAAAACCATTCCCCCTCATCCTGTCGCTCCATGCCCCAGTGAACAGCTCTTCCCAGCTTTCTTAAAGGCACCTTTCAGGTCCTGGAAGGTCGCTATAAGGTCCCCCTGGAGCCTTCTCTTCTCCAGGCTGAACAACCCCAACTCTCTCAGCCTGTCTTCATAGCAGAGCTGCTCCAGCCCCTGAGCATCTTTGTGGCCTCCTCTGGCCCGGCTCCAGCACTTCAATGTCCTTTTAGTGCTGGGGACTCCAAAGCTGGACACAGCCCTGCAGGTGGGGTCTGAGCAGAGCAGAGCAGAGGGGCAGAATCCCCTCCCTGGCCCTGCTGGCCACACTTCTTGTGCTGCAGCCCAGGCTGGGGTTGATTTCTGGGCTGCAGGTGCACATGGGTTGCTCAATGCCCGTTCTTTTGTCTTCTCCTCCAGACCCACATTAAACCCTGACACAAAACCCAGTAACCCTTATAACCTTCATCAGTTTGCCATAGAGAAGCGTCTGTTTTGAGTTTAGCTCATCGGGAAGCCTGCTCACCTCTGATCACCTGGGAAGCGTTTGCAAGGCAGAAATGATGCAGTGAGAATCCCAACGTGAGGTTAATTCCTAGGGTTTATTTTCGAAGTTGGAAAGTGGCAACTTGTTGGCCTTGAAGATTTTTCACCAGCGCCAGAATAATCCGAAGGGACAGATTTTCTTCTTTTTACTCAGACCATAGGATAATTAGCAGATTTTAATGACTGCTTGAGAAAGCGATCTAATTAGCTATTAAAAACACCCCTCCTGTCCTCCCCCTTACCCAGTCCCTAAATGAAAGCCACAAAATAGCCAGTCATCTCTCTGACCGGATGCGTCTTAGAGATATTTTTCTTTTCAAGCTAATTGTGTGTGTCTGGTATTTGCTGGGGAAAAATTTGACTGGGAATGCAGTAGGATGAGAAATGATCTATTGTGCTTCTGCATAAGTGTGAGACACAGCCATAGCCTATTGCATGAATTGTACAATCATTTAGGTTGGAAAAGACCCTTAAAATCATTGGGTCCAACTGTTAAAGATTCTATTACTAGAGAGTTGGGGTTGTTCAGCCTACAAAAGAAAAGGCTCCAGGGGACCTTACAGCGACCTTCCAGGACCTGACAGGTGCCTATAAGAAATCTGGGAAGAGCTGTTCACTGGGGCATGGAGCGATAGGATGAGGGGGAATGGTTTTAAACTAGAAAAGGGCAGATTTAGGTTGGATATGAGGAAAAAGCTCTTCCCCATGAGGTGGTAGATCAGTGGCACAGGTTGCCCAGAGAGGTGGTGCAGGCCCCATCCCTGGAGATATTCAAGGTCAGGCTTGATGGGGCTGTGAGCAACCTGATGTGGTGCCAATGTCCCTGCTGACTGCAGGGGTTGGACTGGATGAGCTGTAAAGGTCCCTTCCAACCCAATACAATCTATGTTCTGTGATTAACTTAGCACTGCTAACTTGCTTATGAGCAATCCATGGCTGTCACTGCTGGCCAATGTCACGGGGAGTCACCTTGGCTGACGTCCCAATGTGCCCTATGAGTCTGGTCCCTGCTATGTGGATGCTGGTATCATCTTGTGATTGTACCTTAGAGCGTTTGCTGCCGTGACCACTGTGTTTTAGAGCCACATCCACACTTGTTTTAGTGACACCTTGTCAGCCAGGCTGCTCTGCCCAACCTAACTGTCCTTGGGGTGTCCTCTTTCTGTCCATGCTCAGTATTAAGGTGAAGGGGGAATGTAACCAACATGGTCTGTGCTTCCTGCATGTGTCTGTCCTGCGTGACTGTGGCCAGGTCAGGAGATAGCCCTCGGCACCTGCCATCTCTTTGCTCGTGGAGCCAGTGACAACTGTTTCTGCTCTCTCCAGCGGAGGTGGACAGCTTCTCAGAACAAAATAGCTCCCTTCCCTCTGGCTGTGGACTCTGATGCTTCTTAGTTCAGCTCTTGGCGTGTTCTCCTCTGTTCATTGTTGCTCCTTGTCTCTTCTGGGGCTGGTGATCTCTCTTGCCAGTGTGTCTTCTCCTCTCTTCCCTTCTCTCCCAGTGACAATGTAAAGTGGTTTCGAAGCCTGGAATAGAAAAGGACAAGATGATAGTGGGAGAAAACTGAGGCAGCTTTTGCTTTGCAAGGTGACATCCTCTCCTGTCACTTACCATTCCCGTAAAGAGCACTGATGCTCTGTAACCCGTGGAGCTGGGTTGCTCAGGGGCTGCGCGCTCTCCATGCCTCGTGTACCACAAATCCTGCCCTGCCACCCCAGAGGAAAAGGCTCTTTGCTGCTTTCTATGGAGATGCTGACCTGCTCCACGTTTTACGTAAAGACGATGGACTTCGCTGTCACACAAATCAAAGCCTATGCCGAACGTTTGGTGCATGCAGAAAGGGCTTACAAAAACCCAACCTTTTTATATGGCAGAGTCCATTTCCTCATTTTGCCCTGTAATCAGCTGCAGAAAAGCTGCACATTGTCCCACTCCATCCTTAGGTGTTTGTTAGCATGAGCTGGGGGCTTGGCTGAAGTACATTGGTGTAGCTCCAGGGATGTTTCATGGCATAGTTTGGGTGTTGCTTCTCCTGAGAAGACCCATCCATCACACGTGAACATGGAGTGATTAAGACCATCTACCTGGCTGATTTCCTTTTCCAACCCATTGTCTGCAGCTTTCTGGTCTCACAGTCTGTTGTTATGGAAATAATACAATTACAGTCATTGTGAATAAAGAGGAAATGCAGTCTGCCAGAGGGGAGAAAAGGAGACTGGTTTTCTGAGGTTTTCTTAAGTATTTGGTGAGAGGAAGAGGGGAAGGAAGAGACAGAGAAGTGCCACAGAGCAGGACTATATTGTTTTCCAACTTTTGCCATTTTCCCCCAAGCATCCATGTCAGTTTTTGTTATTCTGTGGACAATGGGCAAACATTGCTCAGTATATTCACTGATGCTTTCTGCTTGACTAATTAATACTCCTTAATCAAGCTGGCGGAGGTGGACAGCTTTTCAAAACAAAATAGGTCCCCAGCCTACAGCTGTGGGCTCGGATGCTGTTTTACTTCGGCTCTTGACATATTTCTTCTCTTCATTAGTGCTCCCTCGATCTTCAGGGGGCTGCTGATATCTCCTGCCAGCATCCTTCTCTTCCACACCACTGCTTCCAGCTCCGTTCTCATGGAGACCTGTTCCCAAGTTGTCTCAGTCATGCAGCTCCCAGATACTCTTGCAAACTTCTGAAGTTTCTTCTCTTTCAGGCTGGGAGACCAAACATGTTGATGTGATGAAGATATGCTTGAACTCATTTGGTGAAGGGGAATTTATGAGAGATACCCCACTGAGCCCAAATACTGCTTTGTCTTAGGGGGTAGCATGAGGTGTTGTTCATGTTGGGGCCCTATGGACTGGTCTCATCTGGGTGGCAGGTCAAATGTCTGGCCAGCCAGATGGGTCCATCTCGTTGGCCAAATGGGATCCATGGGATTGCAGAGCAAAAGGAGTCTGCAGTTGATGCTGCAAAGGCAGGACATGACGATACCAAGCTGGGTGG
>NW_010175124.1:0-37436 GCF_000695765.1 Mesitornis unicolor
AACTCCTAATATTCTGTGTGATTCTGTGAATAGCATTAATTTTTTGATTTCTACAGCTTTCCAGTTTCCATAGGTCTTTTTAGGGAAATACGGATTTTAATTAAAAAGTGCAGAAGAAGTCTACATATTTTTTCATTTGAAAGGCAACTAATTTTTACATTGAACTAATAATGCAATGGTAATGACCTACGTGAGATTTTATGGATGAAAAAGAAATGGATTCTTAGAAAGCACTATGGTGCCCTATTTATAGTGGATGATTCAAAATATGTTTACAGATTTTACCAGTGTTCATTAGGCTCTATGAGACATTCCTACAGGTCATCCTCAGCAAACTATATAATCGATACTTATTAGGGAGCGCAGTTAATAATACATAGATGATTTTTGGAATGAAGAAACATAATCTGAACTTTCCTACTGATATTTAGTGAATTACCAGAAGTGGATTAACAATAATAGCATTCACAAAGGAGGATATCAGACAGAAGTAAAGACAAGCAAGAGTTCAGTTTAATTTGATTTTCTTACATGTAAGACAAAAAAGCTGTAGTGCCCTTTTAATACTTCTGAAAAGTCTTGGGTGCCCAATTATGGTCTCAGCGTTCCAGTACAGCCGTGGTTTCTTGTTTGGTGGAATCAATGAAACAGTCTTATACAATCACACTCATCAAGGCTATTAAATTGTGGTAGAAGCACCACTTTATGATCATTATTACTAAGAATACTGAGAAATAGTAGGAAATATTTTTGTACATGGTCTAATAGGTTTTCAAAAGGTTATGTCAGACTGAATAAAATGTATTTTTATGAAAATAGGAAGGATAGGAATAAACTGTTTACAGAGAATGTTCTTTCAAACCAAATTTATTACACAATTGACACTTCTGATTTTTTCTGCAAAATTAGCTATTTCTAAAAGAAAAAAATTAAAAACATATTTTATTGCTGTTGTGCTCTCTGTTTTCTGCTGAATAAAATAATTTCATTTATTGAAGAAAGTGCCTTTAATAAGCCATGAATTTAGTCTGTTTGGCCTTTTGCACTTTACAAGACAGAAAATCTGTATGAGCCAAAGCTTGCCATTAAAGAAATAAAGATGTTTCATTTTAATGTTATTATGTCTTGTAACTTCAGCAGTTCTGCCAATAAACTCAGGCAAATTAGGAATTAGAGTAAAATCTCTCCAGTACTTAAGCTATATGTTGTGTTCAAGTCTGTTTTCAAGAGGGTGTGTGTAATTCTCCTTTACTTTTTGCTTTGAGGAACCACCCCAGATCTCTTCACTGTCAGGCTTGAATTGCTTCCCAAAAGCTGTCTGTCTACAAGGCTGTAAAATGAGAACCCCTTAGCAGACTTTTCATCTTGTTCTGAGGCAACTGATGGCACAGTTGACATTGCTCCTGGGTACCTTGAGTACAACCCCATCCAGGATTTTGAAAACCTCTCCATAATGCTTCTTTGTTTGCAAGCTCTTGGTCTTCTGGATGGAAGGATCTCTAATTTTTTAAAAGAAGATTATTCTTCCATTAAAGAGAAAGTGTAGAGAACTGGCAAATAGAGTTATTTCAAGTAGAAGTTATGTGTTTGCATAGTCTAGCTTTATGCATGTCTTTAAACTGAAATCTGTATCACAGCCTGAAAGACTTCTAATGAAATTCCTACTTATTGGAGAAAATTATTCACTCTGACATAAGAGTTCCATTTGTATAAATGAGTGCTACATTTTCATATTTAAACTTATAGTTAGGGAAGGAAAGGCATTCCATAAAAATATTCTCATCAAAGGCTGTTCTCAGTGCATGTACCTGCTGACATGCTGAAAATTAGAGACGGTAACACAGCACCTACCGACTGTGCTGATCCATTCCCAAGCAACCTAAAAACACGACTCTTATAAACCAAATGGGAGGAAACTTATTTGCTAGACAGATAGACTGAAAAAAACATGAAGTATGTCAATGAAAAAAGATTTGCAGATGGGCAGAAGCTGCACGACATCAAGTCTCACATGTGAGTTATGTTGCTAGTTTTGACTCTTCATTCTCAGTTTCCACTGGAATGAATTTTTGTGTCTACAGATTAAGTATATTCTCCAACCAGGGACATTTCTAGGTAAAATGATTGGAACTTGTATATTTTCAGAAATGGATGAACATCTGATAACAGGCACGTTAGTCACAGAAGTAAGACAAAATAAACTGTATTCCCCTCAAATAAATGAGACAGGGGATCTGGTGACAACTGACATGCAGAAGGCTGAGGTACTCAACAATTTTTGTCTCAGTTTTCACTGACAATTGCTCTTCCCACATGTCTTGAGTCCCTGGTTCAAGGCAGGGACTGGAGGAACGAAGTGTTCAAGGTCAGGTTGGATGGGGTTTTGAGCACATCATGCTGCCTCTGCTGCTTCATTTTCCCCTAATCTAGCTTTACTGCTGAGCATGGTATTGTATAGAGTATCCCAATGGTCAACTGTTCTTTTCCAACTTCTTTGCTACCCTCTGCCTACTGACTGGGGGAGAAGTGGGAAAGAAAGATTTGACACTGTGCAAGCACTGCTCAGCAATAGCCAAGACACTGGTATGGCATTAACACTCTTTTAGGCACAAATTCAAAACACAGTGTCACACAGGCTGCTGTCAAGAAAGTTAACTCCATCTCAAACAGACCCAGTATAACATCACATTGGTTCAGAAGTTCAGGGTAAGTAGTTATGTAGAAGAGTAGAAATTATTTAAGTTTTTTTTCCTAAGTATGGTTTACTTTTCAGTCTCTCTATGTCTACACACACAAGCCTTGCATGATGTGGCATCTTTAACTCAAATGCATCCTTGGTTGACATGACACTGGTATTTTTCTGTCAAGCTTTTAAAAGGGATTATTAAAAGATATCTAACATACATGTGCACCTGTGACTATTCACAGTGACCAACTGAATCAGAGCAGAATTTTTTCAGAAACATGTAGAAAATGATCTGCACAGGTCCCAGAGATTTCTAATGGACCATAACTTTGAGGATCATGTAATGAGATTTCCTAATGATTTTATATTCTACCAAATACCATAAAACTCAAGCCAATTGTTCTAAGAAAAGAGAATGAAGATCAGATATTGAGCAAATGTCTGAAACAGCTTAATTATAATAAAAAAAAAGAATCTAAATGTGGGTTTTATTTTATTTAGTCAGTACAAGCTTTTGTGATGGAAACTTCAAAAAACTGAACAAGGTTGAATTTTTTATGTGCTCCTGTGACCTATATTCACTCAATAAACTGAGGCTTGTGGTTTTGTTTTACCCTTTCTGTGCCTTGTGCAATTATATATAATTAAATCTGAACACGTTTCCTTCATTGATTCAATTTTCTAAGGTCTCAGGTCATTGTCAGCCATCTGTTCAGAACATAGAAGTGTAACTTTGGCAAACAAAAATGCCCTTTTCACTCTTTGTTCTGTATTCTTGTTTTTTAGCTCTATTCAGATGCCATCATTTCCTCATCTTAAATCTATAAGACATTTGCACATAAAAAGAAAGGGACATGACTGGGTCACCCTGCAGGAAGGTCTGGACAGGCTGGAAGAGTGGGCTAACAGGAACTTTATGAAGTTCAACAAAGATAAATGTAAGGTCTTGCACCTGGGAAAACATAATCTAGGGCTGCAGCACAGGCTGGGGTCTACCCTGTTGGGGAGCAGCTATGTGGAAAGAGACCTGGGGGTCCCGGTGGACAAGAAGCTCAATATGAGTGAACAGTGTGATGCTGTAACAAAGACAGACAGAAGGATGCTGGCTTGCATCAACAAGGGCATCACCAGCAGAGATAAAGAAGTAATTATTCCACTCTACTCAGCACTTGCTAGGCCACACCTGGAATATTGTGTTCACTTTTGCCCCCCCCCCCCCCCCAAGGCTAGAGAGTGTCCGGACATGTCCGGAGTGTCCGGAGAATCAAAGGACTGGGAAGCCTGCCATATGAAGAAAGGTGGAGAGAACTGGGTTTCTTCAGCCTTGAGAAAAGAAGGCTTAAGGGAAACTTTATCACCATGTTCCAGTATTTAATGAGTGGCAACAAAGAAGAGAGAGACTCCCTTTTTACAAGAAGTCACATGGAAAAGACGAGGGGTAGTGGGTACAAGTTAATCCTGGGGAGATTCCAATTGGACACAAGAAGAAAATTTTTTACAATTAGATTTTTTCACAATCAGCCATTGGAATAATCTCCCCAGGGAAGTGGAGGATTCCCCAACATTGGACACTTTTAAGATCTGACTGGACAGAATGCCAGATCATTTTGTCTAGTCTGTGCTTTTGCCAAGAAAGGTTCAACCAGATGATCCTTAAGGTCCCTTCCAACCTGGTATTCTATGATTCTGTCACTGCATTGTTTGTGGGATTCTGCATTCCTTCCTTTCAAGGCTTTCTGGTAGATATGCTTTAGTTAAACACAAGTTCTGAGGCTCAACCATACAGGGTTCTTCTATGCACTTCTATGTCCTTTCCTATGCAGAAGGTCAGGCTAAATGAGCTGATAGACTTTTCTGGCATTCAAGACCTATGAACATCTAGGTCTCCCATTTTCATAGAACTCCTTACAGCCCAAGTGTCTTTTTTCCTGTTTTCCTAGTTTGATCCTTGTTGATAAATTACAGGCTAGGATCTCTAGCTATAATGAGGCTGCCAGCAAAGAAAAAGATGCTGACAGGCAGGTAGGTACTCACAAGATGCTAAGCAGAAGGTGGAGGTTCTCAAGACACATGAAAGAGGAGGAGGAGAGATTACAACCTTACTCACAATCAGTTTTGTATGCCTGTCTCTCTATTTCTCTTGTCTCCCGTTACCCTTTCTCTGAAATACATACTTTCATCTCCTCCCTTGTACTTTGTTTCTCTTACCTCCCCTGATGTATTTTTATTCCCTTCAGTGGGACACAATGATGTTTTAGTTGACTTACATCAGAAGGAATAGTATCTAAATACTTTAGGATCCTTTTGAAATCTCATTCTTAGAACATAAATGCCTTGTTATGGCTGGAATTTGAGCTCACTTGCTTGGCTGTAAAACAGGATACAACAATAAGCCATAAACTGTAGACTAAAACCTGCCAGACAGATATTTCCGCCCTCCACTTTGCTTGCTTGTTCTGTGAAAACAACAGCTTGAAAATATTCTATCTCTGTAAGGGCAAAATCTGCCAAACTTCTTGGACAGTTTCTTTGTAAACACACCTCTGACAAAGGGCTCACTGTCTAAACCAGTAGAGAGAATTTGGTGGAATGATTGAAAATTAATGAAAACTTAACCAACAGATAGAGATGCTAAACATATCTAGAGCTAGTGGTTTATGTATCTTTATATAGAATCCATCATCAGGTTCAAGATCAGGTCTCATATCTACAGTCACTGGAAACCTTCCCATTGACTTTTATGGCTCTGGATTTAAAAGAGGGCTTTCCAGGATTTGAAAGCAACTGTCTTGTCCACCTTTCACACCTATATTCAGACAGCTGAGTTTAAAGATAGTTTTTACAAAGTCACCTCTAACCTACCTGCCCCATTGCCCTCATTTACACAAGGGTGAGAGATGGCTATGCCAATGCTGACATTAAAACAGCACTGATAGGTTGTTTCTGGCTGCTGAAAATATGTGGAAAGGGCTACAGATGCTACCCTGAAGTGCCATATTGGAACACAGGACCTGCTTTGAGGAGGCCACTTCTCAAGAGACATAACTAAAAATTAAATCCACCAAAACAACATCTCAGAGAGAAATTGTTGGTCCAAGTCGTTTGACTGCAATGCAAGAATTACTGCGTAGCTTGGTTGCCTGTTAATAATCAGGTAGTTGTCAAAAATCATGACCATATTTACAGTAATTGGACTAAGCATCTGGAATATTTCATCATTTATCTAATTCCCAAATGAAATGGCCATTTGCACGAATAAGCAAAAGCTTCACTCATTTGACCAAATGACAGTGCACATCTATGTCCAAGACTGCAGTGATCCCTGAGCTAAGTGCCAAATGAACTAGCTCTGGAAGCTGCACAGCTGCATCAGCATGATGCTGTGCCAAGACTAATTAGGTCTAATGAAAGGCTGTACTGCACCTAGGATCTAACCCAGCATAGCTCAATCCTGATTTATGTGGACATGCTACCTTTCTTAGAATTAGTTTGGGTATCTCTCTAACATGGGGGGTCACTATACGGATTAGACACATTCTGCATTTGCCTATAGGTTAACAAGTCAAACAAAAAAAATCAGGCAACTTTACACTTCCTTGGATCTTATGCAGTCATTTATGTAAGTGTAAAGAAGAAAAAAGGGTGAGTTAAAGCTATCACTTTGATTTAACATAATTTAATACCCACTTCTGATGGACTAAATCCATCCACAAGATACAATATAATAACAAGTGAAGCTCAGTCCTTCTGAATCTTTAGAAGAAGGTGATATTCTGTATGGTGTAAACAATCCATCAGACAATTACAGAATTAAAGAATCATAGCGTGGTTTGGGTTGTAAAGAATCTTTAAAGATCATCTAGTCTATCCCCCCTGTCATGGGCAGGGACATCTTTCACTAGATCAAGTTGATGGGGCACCAACGTCTCTTGGCAACCTGGTACAGTGTCTTACCACCTTTACTGTAAACAATATCTTTTTTATAACCAATCTAAATCTAACTTCTTTCAGTTTCAAGCCATTGCCCCTCGCTCCCTTGTCCTGTCACTACACAAAAAGTCTCTCTCTGTCTTTCTTATAAGCCCCCTTTAAGTATTGAAAGGCACCAATAACGTCTCTCCAGAGCCTTTTCTTATTCAGGATGAACAATCTCAACTCTCTCAGCCTTTCTTCATAGAAAAGATGTTCCAGACCTGTGATCACTTACGTGGCCCTCCTCTAGCCACACTCCAACAGGTCCATGTCTATCTTGTGCTGGGGACCCCAGAGCTGGGTGCAGTACTCCAGGTAGAGTCTTACAAAAGTGGAGTAGATAGGGAGACAATCACCTCTATCAACCTGCTGGCCACACATCTTGTTATGCAGCCTAAGATACTATTAGTTTTCTGGGCTGTAAGCTCATGTCCAACTTTTTGTCCACCAGTAGCCCCAGCTTCTTCTCTGCAGGACTGCTCTCAGTCCATTCATCACCCAGTCTGGAGTAACACTGGGGATTGCCCCGACCCAGGTACAGGACCTTGCACTTGGACTTGATGAACTTCATGAGGTTCACATGGGCCTGCTCCTCCAGCCTGTCCAGGTCCCTCTGGGATGGCATCCCTTCCCTCTAGTGAATCAACTGCACCACTCAGTTTGGTATCATCTGCAAACTTGCTGAGGGTGCACTTGATCCCACTGTCTATGTCACTGATGCAGATATTAAATAGTACTGGTGCCAGTACAGACCCTTGAGGGACACCAGTCATTGCTGGTTTCCACTTGAACATTGAACCACTGGCTATAGCTCTTTGGACTTGGTCATCCGGCCAGTTAATTATCCATCTAACAGTCCATCCATCAAACACATATCTCTCCAATTTGGCAGCAAGAATGTTGTGAAGGACCACATCAAAGGCCTTACAGATATCCAGATAAAATCAGTAGCTCTTCTTTTGTCCACTAATGCAGTTATTGCATTGTAGAAGGGCACTAGATTAGTCAGGCACAATTTTCTCTTTGTGAAGCCACATAGGCTATCTCTAATCACCTCCTTGTCATGCATATGTTTCTCAGGTGGTCTTGAACCTAAGTTGGGTTATGATGGGAGGAACTTTGTTCTCCCAGTCCCCACCTCAATGTTACAGGACCTGAGACATGTGGGAAGAGAGATTACCATATATGTGGATAAAATATTACTTCCCTGTGAAGAAGGAAGTACAGTGACTGCTATTAGCATTAACATTTTGATGATATAACTGTATAGTTAGTTTTAAAATATGAGTGATTTCAGACATTCGGTAACAGTATTACTGATTTCTGTTCAGTGAAATTCTTGCTGCCTGGAGAAAATAATTTTAAAGACATTTTACCTTCAGTCATAGGAAGTCTAGAAACATGTATAAAAATGAGAAGAGAAATTAACTTCTCTATGCAATGTAAAAGAATGAAAACATGTATGACTGAATGGCTTTAAACATTAAAGGTTTGGAAAACAATGATACCATGATATCTAGAAAAGGTACAAATAGAAATCGAAGGGTGGTTTAATCCAAAGATTAAAGAAACTAATTTATGGTGAATAGGATTTATTAAAGTCCTCTGCAGATTCATTAGGAATACAGAACTCCTCAGAATGTCTGAAGCTTCTTATGACCTTTTCAGTGTGTTTTTATATAATGTTTTCACTTTAAAATTTTCAAAGTATCCTGCAGACCAAAAAAACAAATCAGAATGAAAAATAAAGAGACTTTGTCAACCACAGAAAAGACATCCTCTGAAAGTGCCTATTCTTCTCACATTTTTAATCCTCATTTGCTCCAGCTTTTAGTCTGCAGCCTGCAGGCACTTGATTCAGTCTCTGCTGTGTGCATCTGGTAGCTGCAAACTTGCAGTGACATTTCTTTGCAAATGGACAGGAAATTAGATCTACTGCGAGACATTGTACTGATTCAGCAAGAGTGGCTGTATTCTTATGCATATGACTGTGTTGTTACATTGTGAGACAAGACGGCACACAAATAAATCATTTTGCTGTATATTTAAAAGACATGAATTTTAATGCACTATGGTTCTTCTTCCATGAAACTTTCACATATTCTTTTTAGTAAGATTTACAACTGCACCACTAATTTCAACAACTGCACAAATAATAAGTCTAAGTTCTAGCTTTCTGTTTACAGGAATCAAACCTCTTTGAATTAATGGGAATTACATACATTAAAATCCTTCTTTTGTAGTTTCATTTTATGACTGTTCAAATACATTTTCATATATCTGGCCGCCTAACTGAATAGCTAGCTATTTTCTTATTCCTCCATTGCCTGTGCTGGATTAGACTCCCTCTACTACAATTGTTTGTGGCCATTGTCTACATGCTGAGCTGTTGAAATTCATTATCCTCACCTGTGGTTTTAATCTTAGATATTCAACATATGCCTGTTGACTCAGAAGTACTGTACGACATTGTAGCATAGTCCTGGGAAATTTTGGGACTCCCATAGTCTCCACCTGGTGAGGAAAAACCCCATGCATTAGTACATGCTGGGGATCACCCGGCTGGAAAGCAGCTTTGCAGAAAAGGCTCTGGCAGTCCTGGTGGACACCAAGTTGAACATGAGCCAGCAATGTGCCCTGGTGGCAGAGAACACAAATGTTATCCTGGGCTGCATTAGTAAGATTGTTGCCATAAGGTTGAAGGAGGTCCTTTCCCTCCACTCAGCACTGGTGAGGCCACATCTGGAGTACTGTGTTCAGTTCTGGACTTCCTCCTACACAAGAAACATGGACATACTGGAAAGAGTCCAGTGAGGGGCCACAAAGATGATTAAGGGACTGGAGAACCTCACATATGAGGAAAGGCTGAGAGAGCTGGGACTGTTCAGCCTGGAGAAGAGAAGACTCGGGATGAATCTCATCAATGTATATAAATACCTGATGGAAGCATGCAAAGAAGAGGGAGCCAGGCTCTTTTCAGCAGTGCCCAGTGACAGAGGCAATGGGTATCAACTGAAACACAGGAGGAACATCAGAAAACACTTTTTCAATAAGCGTAAGGCCGTTCTCTATGGGGATCTAGTTGAAGATGGCTGTAATTTTTTTTCTTCTTCAGTGAGAAAGAATGCTGATGGACTGTAGGACTATTAGTTTGCTGATGATAGTTCATTTGTTGTCTCTGTTTCCCTTACTTAATCTCTAATGCTGAATATGTGCCTCTCTGGATGGAATTAGAACATAACAGTGAGCTGGTTTCCTGAGGCTCATGTTGAACTGCAGTGATAGCAGTAGGTAGAAGGGAGAATTTAAAAAGTGTATTAATTATCAGCAGTGTATCACTTACAGTAAATATGCATTTCTAGAGGGCACCAGGATGGCTTTCATCTGTATTCATATGGCTAGGGGATTCTAATAGTGTCTACTAAATAAGATTTTGCTAGTGTGATCTATATTTCTGGCAGCTAAAAGTGTGCATTACTGCTGTTTCTTGCATAATTCAGTTCCAAAAAGTAAATAAAAAATTTTACATTTTTCTCCAGTGTATGATTAGTCCTCTTGGATTGCATTAGAAAAGTCAATGAAATTAGTTTGTTACAAGTAAATATAGAAAGAAATAAAAAATTACAGGTTAAAAAAAAATTACTCAGCTAGCTGGTTGGCGAGTCTGCAGCATCGTTTAATTTTGTTGTGCACGTGCCACTTGCACCAATATCCATCCCTATCTACATATTCTGAAACATCCGCAGGTGTATTTCAGTGCTTCCTTAGTGCTGTTTTACATGAGTTCAGCCAACATCACTGGTTTTATCCTCTCCCGCCACCCCCTCCACTTTCTGTTTTTCAGTATTTAAGGGAATAATAGACTGAGATGCTCCTGTGTAGTTTCCTCAAGTGTACACTTGCAGCCGTATTGTTTCAACAATATTAGTATTAAAAGTGGGGTATTCACCACTATAGCCTGCTCTCAAAAGTTTAAGAACTTGCATGTGGAAACAGGCAGATCTGTTGTATGCCAGGTTTCTCGGTTACAGCTTGTTTCTGGTAGAGAGCGATTCTGTCAGTGAGCCATTGTTTCCATGCACATACAAGATTAAATCACGCCTTTTGAGCAGAAGCTGGAGCAGAGAAGGAAGCAGACTTGCAAACCTTCCCCATGTCTTCCCTAGGGTGGTCCAACCTACTGTCTCACTGCAGCGGGGGAGGAGCTTTTAACTGCTGGGAACCTGTCTTGACCTTTTCCATAGCTACCTTTTTCCAAAGCTACAGGCTACCTGCAACTGGTAAAATGCTCTGCAGGTGCAAGGTAGTAAAAAACAAAATGGCCCTGGCTTCTCTCACCTTGTGGACGGACACCCGTTCTCTTTCTGCTGGCAGACAACCACTTACACATGTAATTTGCAAAATTTTGGAAAGGCATAACTATACTGGACCTCAATATGAAGGGAAATCAGAACTGAATAAAACACCTTCTTCACATGAGTAAGCATCTGTGTGAGGAAAAAGATAAGGAGGGTTTTGATTTTGGTAATAACTAAAAATCAGTTATTTTTATTTCAGTTTAGAATAAACTCAACTGTCAACCAACTAATCAAACAGAAATACCAGTCTTTGTACACACCAGATTAGATTGCTTTAGAGGATAAAAAATATTGCATTTAAATGAAAGTATCAAATTTTCTCATGAAAGATCATGCAAAGGCCAAATATGCCCTAAGAAGATAAGTATTTATTATCATTATTTATTAATTACCTCAGTTACGCTAACTGCACTCCAGCTGTCTTGTAGATAAGCACTTGGAAACAACTGCCACATATTTATGTTTATATTTTAGTTGGTAGCAATTTTCAGCCATGGACATGAAGAATGAAAAATAACATTATCGGTCCTGCATAATCAGGAAACCAAAGCAAAGATATGTGAAAAGATTTAAGGTCAAACATCAAGTGGTTAAGAGCAGGGTTTGAAAAAACACCTACTTGCTCTACTTCTAAGGCAAAATATTTCAGATAGATGGTGTTACCTCCCATCTAGCCAGCCCTCTTCTAACAACTACTTAGCTGCCTGGATGGGAGGAAGGAACAGTGACTCAGTTGAAGGTCTTGTTGATTCATCTCATGAGAGTTACTAAAGCTTAAAGGAATACAGCAGTAATATCTTCTGGTCTCTTTTGTAAGAGGTGATTCACAGAAAGGGAAATGCAGACAGTGCACTGAGTGGAAAAGGAGAGGAGGCGTATGCTTTCCTGTCTGTAGTGTGTTATAATATACTTCATTACATCCTTTTAACAGCAATACTTTACCATGAAACTGAATTGGTCCTGTGCAACAGAAGACACCACAGTAAGGGGGAAGCAAAGACATCAAAACAGAGTTCTCCCATGCAGCATATAAAGGGCTTTGTGTAACTGGTAGTTATTTTTTTGTTGTATGAAAGGCTAAATAAAAGTGAATGCTAATATTCATGAAATCAGATTATGTCTCAGCCTGGTAAAGTATCAGAGAGATTTTTGAGAGGAGAAAGCAGCTTCTTTTCCTATGAAAAATTGCTATGAAGTTGGCACAGTTCTAAATATGCTGAGCAATGTGTGCTTACAAGGAGATACAAAGGATATCAACCCCCTCTAGAATATGACACATTTGAATGCCATAAAAATCAGCCAAAAATGTAAATTGTGTATCATACTAATAGTGGTAAGAGCCTGGTACAGGCCTGAAAAACAGACATGAAGATTGTTACTCTTCTGTGGTGTGATTTTGAGAAAGCACATTCCCTGCGTCCTTTTTTTCCTCTTCTGCAGTGTTTTTCTTATTCTGTAATCTGCTTATTAGCTGTAGGTTCTGCTGTAGACTGTGGTTAAGTCTTGTAAAGGTATTCAGATGCCTGGGTGGTAGCTACCGAAAAGCTTTTACATCTGGCCAGGAGCTCACAATGATACAAATTGATTTTTCTGTCTGGCTATGTAAGTTTTTGTCATTTGTGGTGGCTGTTCTATACACAATTTTTCATGGCTGCTATCTATTTCTCTGTGGCTATCCAGAGGTCATCATCAGGGTAAGGACCCTGTCACACTATACACTGTAATAAGACAATAAAAAAGGCCATCCAAAAATATGGCTCAAGTTTACTTTTACCGTGGTAACTTCGTATAGGAATAAAGTGTGTGTAAGGTGGCAGGGTAGATGGACCTGGCTAACTGTGGCTCCCTTTTATTGAAAGCTTTAGACAAAGATTTTCTTCTCTGAAAACTGCACTTGTAACAATTTATGGCTGCCAACATCCAGGGTAGACTCCCAAAAATGGCAGACAATATCTTTAATACTGTTTACTTTTTTATTCTGCAGCAGGAAAAATGTCTTCAAAAAATAAAAAGCAGGAGCATCACGGGGTGGTACAGGAGAGTGGGAGACAGAATTGACTTGTTGGAGGTAAAAATATGTGCTCTGACTTCAGAGACAGAAACAGAAGGAGAGAGAGTGACAGAAAACTCCTGTAGCACACAGGCAGAGGATAAAGGGCACAGCTGCACGGTATGTGCTCAGTTTTGACCGGTATATATATATGAGTGAGGGACCTGCCTGGTTTAGCCACCTTTTTTTAACTACTTCGCTTCACTGTATGCAAGAGTGTCATGAAATGTAAAGCCAACAGGAGACCCATTCCTATTTCCTGCTGTAACAGTGGAAAACATAAAAGGCTGAAAGGATTTACGACTGTATAAAACATTTGTTGTTAAGAATTCCTACTAACAGAGAGCATTCTGCAGTGCATGCTGTGGCAGATGCACCTACCCTACTAAAGACCTGAGAAAGACCCAACAAAGACAGTGCTAAAGTTTCTGGCCCTGGTGGCGCCAGGACTGCCTCCCCCTCACAGCTCATGTCTCGTCCACACAGTGGGGGTCAAAGGCGGGAAAGTTGGAGTCCTCAGCCAGTAGGGGGTGACACGACCATGTATTGACCACAGATCAGATTCGACCAGGGTATAAATGGGGCCCCGCCGGAGGACTCATTTGAGTTGGTCCTCCCCGGAGCAGCGGGTCTGCAGTCGGGGACTGTCCTCTTGAGTTGGGACGCCACTTAAGGTAACTTCTTGAGATTGAGAGCCCTCCCTTTTTGGTGAGAGAGTGAGTGCACATTTTGGATCGTTTGGCCAAAAACTTAAGAATTCTTAACTCAGCCGTGTCTGGTAATATTCCCAACCAGCATATCGAACCTGTATTTGTTGAATGTCAGTGGGATGTTGTCTTGGGTGAATGAAGTTTTGTCTGCTTCATTTCAGTTGCAGATTAAAGCTTGAGTTCATTATTTGTGTGCGTGTAGCCATTTTGGTGCGATTCCGTGACACATGCATAGAGACAAAATGTACTACAGTGATCCAAAAGTCAAGACATTTAGATCAAGAGGATATAAAAAGCCTAAATTATGCATGATAGTGTAATGGCAGTCTTGTGAAAGTAACTGCTTTCATGCTTTTCTCAAGAAATAGATTCACTGTTTGATTAACTTTTTAACAAAACATTACATTAATGCTTTCTCTTTTCTTTTAAAATGTAAGAAATTACACATGCTTGCAAGGTTTCTGAATGAAAAGTCAGGAGAAGAAATATTCTTTTTCCTTGCCCTCAGAACAACTGTAGTATGGCAAGGTAGAGAGACAGAGAGTGAACTGAGAGTGACTTTAAAATTAATTAATTTTCACCATGATTTAAATTGACTTTTTTTTAAAATAGCATTTAAACCATGACAAAATGCTGCAAAGTGTTAGGAAAATCTGTGGCAAACACTTTATATGAACATTTAGCATCTACCACATAATAATGTCCTCACAAACACTTGAAGAGAATAAAAATATATTTCCTTGAATCAGTCTATTGACATGATTTAAATTAAGGAGTGCATAAATAATTGAAGCATCAGGGATACAACTGTATTATTATTAAAAACACCTGCTCTTTCTTTCTATCTTATAATTTAGCCACATAAAATATTTTTCCACTTTAAAACCGAATTGCTTTGATGAAAATAATAATTTAGACTTTCAATAAGCTAACTAAACAATTGCCAGCATTTTATCTAAAAATTCCAACTTAAAGAAAAAAACATAGTGTACAGAGTACCGAGACACTGTTTAAACACTCAGGATAAATATTCTCAAAAGCATCTAAATGAATTAGGACCAGAAGACTCATTGGATTCAGGCCATATAGCCTCAGGAAACAATGCAGTTTGGTTGGACCATTTTGGATTTCCTCACTCATGGGATTGCAGTGTATGGGATGGTGTTGATGACTAGAATTAAAGGTAAAGATTAAAGAGCAGAGTGGTATAGGTGACAGTGTAGTGAATGTCTGCTATAGGCCACCTGACCAGGAAGAACAAGTGAGTGAGACCTTCTAGAGATAGCTAGAAAATGAAAGAATTTAACTAAGTCAATGTAATGGAAATCCTTCTTTGATTTAAGAAAACCTCTTTCATTTTTGAAAGAAGAGCATTGTTACAGATCTAACATATTTGATTTTCTTCCAAAAAAGAACAGAGTTGCAAAATAGAATTGTACAGACCATTGATGAGATGGATGAAGTATGGGTCATCAGAAAACTGAAGGACCTCTAATTTGAGTCAAATTATATTTAGTATTATAATGAATACCTTTGCACAAGAAGTCAGCGTATGTCTAATTTTTTTTCTACCAGTTGGAAAGGTCAGAAAGTCACACATAAGAGATGGGATCACAGTGCAATTGGCCAAAAATTCCTAGGATGCAGAGGGCAGGGTAAATATTTATGACATTGTATAATGTACCAGTAAACCATTATCAGAATTAATGTGGATAGTTTTGATTACTTGTGTTTAAGAAAGAATTCAAGGTGAAATGAGCAGGGAGAACCTTATTAGCATAACAAAAGAAAGGAACAAGAGAAAATATCTTATGAGAAGAGATGACGTGAGTTTGTCTTGCTTAACAGAGCAATTAAAAGCTGAGAGAAGATATGATTGCTCCATAAATACACAAGGGGAGAGTAAATGCTAGGAGGAAAAAATAATTAGTTCAGCCAAAGAACAATACTGAAACAAGAATGAATGGCTATAAACAAAAGATGCAAATAAAGCTATTAGGAATTAGAAGATTTTTAAACAAGAAAGGTGTGAAAGTCAGAAACAATTGTCTAGCTGGCAAAAATTCAAACGATTTTGAATAAATGGACAAATTTAGGGATCTAGACAGAGGTTATGCATCGTAGTTGTCTGTGACAGTGAGGATCTAAATTCAAGGACCCAGACGGTCTGTTCGTGTCACATGCCTATGACATCTGGTACTTTTGTACAGTATAGTAAATATTTACTTTCCGCAGGAAAAAGAACAGCATACATGAAGAAGATAACAAAGCATATGCAGTTTCAGCATGTAACTGAAAGTAGAATGGAAATCTATCCCCATCTGCTAATTAGGAACAAGGATGCAGATGGAACTGGCCTTCTTACATGGCCATAAATTGCCCTGTTTGAGTATCAGGCTTTTCTACATCACCTACCGCATCTGAAAAGGAATCTTTTCTTCAAAAGACTGGTGCTTGCAGTCCTTCAAACTAGGGTTGTTTTGTTTGTAACTTTCATATTGTCCTGGAATAGGATGAGACTTTGTGAATACTGCTGTAAAAACATTTGGGTAAAAAATTTCCCTAAAGAAATTTAATGTTTTTTCCATTTAATTTGATAACTTCTTACTGGCCCCTGGGATGAAGAGATTCCTCAGTGTCGCATCCATTCTTTGGCATGTGCCTAATGTAACATGCTCTCCTAGGGGGGTGTTTTTCAATAAAGTGACCTTCTGCTAGGAAAGCAAAATAACAACTCAATTAAAAAGAAACAACAAAGGTCACACTGGTTTGCCTATCCAGCTAGAAAGACAAAGCAGGGGAAAACGCAAGCTGCATTTACATTAGCATATGGGAATTTAAAAAGTATCATGTGGAAAACTCATTGACGTGGTAGAATGCCATTTTAGGATGCCTCTGGAGAATGAAGTGATGAAGTTATTAAAATTTGTAAGAAAAGATATTAATCAGTCATGTGTTACAGCAGTCAGACTGAAGTAATGGATGCTTGTTTGGGCAGAAGCAAACAGCAATGGGAATCATCGTCCCTGGTCTGCCACTGCTTGTCTGATTTTGGAGAAGTTACTTATGTCTCAACTAAGTAGCCTAGAAACAGCCAAGCATGAGGAGCAACATAGCACTTTTCAAGTGCAAATGTTAGGAGTTAGAGTGCTGTCGGTATCCCTTGCCCACAGAGCAAGCAGAGCCATGCTGAAGCCATACCCTTGCTCTCATTAGCAAGCTACTCCATACAAACCCTTTCACAGCAGCTAAGTTCACTGATCACTCCTTGGGGAGACTCTGAGGGCAGCTAGCATTGCAGGGGTTGTCAGCCAAGTGACATCTCTGAATGTAGGGCTTGTAAATATTTCTAGCATTATACAATAAATTAATAAGAAAGCTCCTTCCTCTCTTACATGCTCCTGCCAGGATCAAACACTAGCTGACCTTTATCTTTCTAAGCCTCATCTTTTTTCTGTTGCAAAACTGACTTAGTGTTTACTTACTTCAGAGTAATAACAGTGGGACCCAATTCATTACTGTCTGTAAATTGCTTGGAGGTGCTGGGATGAGAGGAGCTACAGAAGTACGCATAATATCTTTTTCATTAGAATACTATGGCAGTGTCATTAAGAGAGTTTTCTGGCAACAGTTTAATTCACCATTGGCTTTCTAGAGCAACAGTCCTGGGAATCTGATACAGAACAGTGATGGTAGATGCTTCTTCCCAAATTCTCTGGAATATATCCCTTCCAGAATTTGATTTCAGGAATACAGCTCTTCCAAAACTTGGGATTTCTCTTGATCAGAAAATTCAAATTTAGACTGTTCCTGACGTCTGCACCACAGGGACAGAGATAAAGGCAAAAGATGAATTAGGGCAATGGCCAGCTGAACTGGTGTCACTGTTTAGACAGTTGTACTATCACTCGATGACTCCTCCCCACCCAGGGAGGGAAACTGGCAAAAAGAAAGAAGACACGTGGGTTGAAATGGAAACAGATTTAATAACATAATAATAAGAAAAAACCCCAGTATTAGTAACAGTATTAATATAAAGTACACAGAGTTATACTAAGCTGATAAAGTGGTCACAAGCTGTGATGGTTGCAATGAGTGGGAGATTAGGCTTTGGAAGTAGAATGATGGGCAAGATTCCCCGAGATGACAGCCATTGAGGAAATAGGGTCGTCCCCAGAAAACTCCCCAGTTTATAGTGAGTGTGATGTTTATGGTATGGAATACTTTTGTTGGCCAGGTTGGGGTCAGCTTGAGGTCAGCTGCTCTGGTTTTTGCTCCCCCCATCTTTTGCACATGGTTAACTCGAATTTGCTAAAGACCTTGATCACTGCATGCCAGTGTTGGCTGAAAACTAAAACAGAGTGTCTTACCAACTTTGTCCCCATGAAACTGAGTGTTGTAGTCATTGCAGAAATGCAGCTTTCCTGTATAGAAAACTGTTTCTATGATTCTATGTCAGCAAAACCAGGACAACTAGTTAGCAGTAGTAAGTGGGTCTCTTACTGCAGATATGTGTATCTGATGGCCCACTGAGCATATTTCAGTTCCTAGAAGCACTGTTTGCTGTAGCAAACTCTGTACCACCTCTCAGAGTAAGTGCTCACTCTACTGTGCATACACAGTATAGTTACATGGAGAGCAGACATGAAATTTCATAGGTGCTTTTAGGGACACACTGGGGGAGCAAATGAGGAGCTCTGAGAAAGATGCCAGACAGTTCCTTGAAAATGTAATCAAACTTCTTGGTGGGTTGTTTCATGAAAGGCAATGGCAAGGAACTGTCTGAGCCTGTTGCCCTGGTGGGCTTTGTAGACAGTAGATTACATACCTCTGGGTTCTAAATAGTAGGTCAAGGTTAAAGAAGGAAAAAAATGCCCATGGCAAGGGGAGGGGGGCTTGTATAAATGAAAAAATGGTGTTCTTAAAGGTGTTTTTATAGGAAGACTGGATTTTAGGTTAAACCCTACCAAAACTGTATAGGAAAGCTCTAAAAGATAAGGCATCCTATTTTTCTCTCTCTGAAAAACAGTTATAATTTAAAAGCCATTGGGATATTCAGCCAGAGAGGTATGGTTTCTGAAAGCACTGCTTTACAGAAAAAAATATACCTTGCCCAACTACTTTTTTTGTCAGCTGATCAGCCAGCTATAAAAATAATGGGGTTCAGTAGAGTTACTGATGTATGTAAAAACTGAAACTTCAGGTAATTTTACGTCTTTGCCAACTGTTCCATGAATGGTGACAAGTACAAGCCTGCCAGAGGAGCTGCTTGATAAATGGAATAACCAAAGACTTCAGCCCATCCATAGTAGCATTTTATTATTGGGTTTGTTTGTTTCTTTCTTTGTTTTTTTTTTTCCTGATAGTCTTCCTTGCCAGCTGTTTAGAAAAGCTATTTCTTCAACCAGAGGAACAAGTTCTTCCCTTCCTTCCTGTATTTCCCCTCTCCTCAGAGATGGCAGTCTGGGGCTTTGCTGAAGACACATGAGGTTACTCTTCAAGATACTGCAAGATTCCACCTCCTTTTCTTATAAATCCAGAGAGTTAGAAAATAATCTGCACAGTTATTAGACCTTAAGAAGCTCCAAGACAGCACACCAATAAAATAATTTAATAAGCATTCCTATTGCTAACTCTTGTGCTCACAATAAAACACACAATAGCAAACTTCTTCCCAAAGACTTGAAGCTAAAAATGTTTATAGATCAAACGGTTTGTTTCCCTAATACATTCACCAAGTGCAGCTCGATTAAAATACTGGATATTGTAGAACCTTTCAGTTCATGGTCTGTAGAGCTAAGCTTATGAATCACTAACCATATATTATAGGTATACCTAGGTATTTTACAGGTAAGGGAAATAGAAAAAAGCATTTTTGCACTGTCTGCTGTCAGG
This sequence comes from Mesitornis unicolor, assembly GCF_000695765.1. Taxonomy (NCBI): domain Eukaryota; kingdom Metazoa; phylum Chordata; class Aves; order Mesitornithiformes; family Mesitornithidae; genus Mesitornis; species Mesitornis unicolor. The sequence goes on from NW_010175124.1 coordinate 19,672, forward strand.
ACGTTGATGTCAACATTTTCCTTTTGGAATTGTAAAAAATAAAGAAATCAACACAAGATTTTGCAGGAAGTCATTCTTCTTCAATGAAAATTGTACCTGTATGAGAAGGCAATGAACAGACAAATGCAATGCACCCACTGTTTGAAGTGCAGCTGCTTGCAGTAAATATGTGATGATGACCACTACGAAAGAGCTTTAATACAAAAACTAGTAGTCATTCCACAAGAGAATTTGATGGGTTAGGTAGAAAGCAGCTTGCCAAAGGAAGCTTTCTCCAGGGTTTAGGGGTAGTTTTGTAATTACCTTATTGCCTTAACTTTATGTTACTGTTAAGAAACAAATTCACTTATTAATTTTACAATATTTCTGTAAAGGGGAAGCAAGCTTTCAAGAAGCAGCAAGATCCATTCTAAGTAATGTAAGGAACTTCTGAAATCCTGAAACTACTTTTCATTTGAATGAATTCCAACACAACCTAAGTGCAGACCAGAAAACAAATGTGAAAACTGTATAAAACAAACATTCATTAAATAAGTGTGTAGTTTAGAAGAGAAAATTAGTTTCTCTTTGTTACTAAAACCACAATATTCAACTCTTTTTAGGCTATGACTGGTAGAACCCTCAAGTCACAGAAAGGCCTATTTTCTGGGGCTCTGAAAATTTCAAGCAATAGTTTCCAGGAAAGAAAGGGCAGAGTGAATGCAATTATATTGAATGAATTGCTTTTTCCTTTTTAGCAAATACAGTGAGCATAGTTTTAATCAAGAGTTTTTTACTACTTTAAACAGCAATAGTATGCTTGACATTATAGACTTTTTACAGACTATATTTCAATTTCTAACATTGAGAATTTGTAATCTAAGGTTTATATTCAGGGATATGAGGCAAAGATTGAATTTATACATATGCCAAATCACAGCAAAGTCAGTGGATCTCAAGCTTAGGCTTAAAATGAAATTCCTGTTTAATGGTATTCTGAGTACACTGCCATATTCTTTCTTGAACTGATGCATGTATTCAGTGAGCCACTGTGGCATGATTATTATTTAATCTGTGTTGAGCTCAGAAGAATTATAGTTACTGCCAAGTCACCTTTATTCACTGTTCTTTTCACCTTTTAGCTAAGTGAACAGCATGGCTGGTCTGATAACTACAGCATCTGAGAACACCTTCCACACACTAGAAAAGCAGGAAGCTCTGGAGATGCCCAGCTCAGCTGACTGTAAATCCAAAGTAAAACTAGAAATAGCTGCCCCTTTATTATTAAAGGGCTGCGCCCCTTGTTAATACAAATTAGACTATTCCTTGTGGCTCAATAGGAGCTATTTTGCCTGCTTTTTGCTTGTTCAGTGGATGAGGGAACGTTATCTACCTGGACTTTAGTAAGGCCTTTGACACTGTTTCCCACAGCATCCTCCTGGAGAAGCTGGCTGGGCATGGCTTGGATGAGCATACGCTTCATTGGGTAAAACACTGGCTGGATGGCTGTGCCCAAAGAGTTGTGGTGAATGGAGCTAAATCCAGCTGGTGGCCAGTCACAAGTGGTGTTCCCCAGGGCTCAGTACTGGGGCCACTTCTATTTAATATCTTTATTAATGACGTGGATGAGGGAATCGAGTGCACCCTCAGTAAGTTTGCAGAAAATGCTAAGTTGGGCAGAAGTTTCGATCTACCTGAGGGTAGGAAGGCTCTACAGAGGGACCTGGACAGGCTGCATCAATGGGCTGAGGCGGATTGCATGAGGTTCAACAAGGCCTAGTGCCAGGTCCTGCACCTGGGTCACAGCAACCCCATGTAGTGTTACAGGCTTGGGGGGGCTGGAAAGCTGCCCAGAGGAGAAGGACCTGGGGCTGTTGATTGACAATCGGCTGAACATGAGCCATCAGTGTGCCCAGGTGGCCGAGAAGCCCAACAGCATTCTGGCTAGTATCAGAAATAGATAGTGTGGCCAGCAGGAGCAGGGAAGTGATCATGTCCCTGTCCTTGGCATTGGTGAGGCCGCACCTCGAATACTGTGTTCAGTTTTGAGCCTCTCACTATAAAAAGGACATAGAAATGCTGGAGTGTGTCCAGAGTAGGGTAATGAAGTTAGTGAAGGGTCTGGAGAACAAGAATTATGAGGAGCGGCTGAGGGAGCTGCGGTTGTTTAGTCTGGAGAAAAAGAGACTGAGGGGAGACCTTATCCTCTACAACTACCTGAAATGAGGTTGTAGTGAGGTGGGGGTCCGTCTCTTCTCCCTGGTAGCTAGTGATAGGAGAAGGACAAATGGCGTTAAGCTACACCAGGGGAGGTTTAGGTTGTTTATTAAGAGGAGGAATCTCTTTACTGAGAGGATTGTCAAGCACTGGAACAGGCTGCCCAGGGAGGTGGTTGAGTCACTATCCCTGGAGGTGTTGAAAAGATGAGTAGATGTTGTGACTAGGGGCATGGTCTGTGGTGGACTTAGGGCTGGATCAATGGTTGGACTCAATGATCTTAGAGGTCTTTTACCAACTGAAACCATTCTATGATTTTATTATTCTATTTTGATTTGCACCGGTTGCAGATAACAGAAAATTGGGATTAAGCAACTTCAACTAAATTCCTTGTAGAAAGGGAAAGAAGCTGTCACCTAAGTGGAACTTGGCACTTTACTCTTATGGGGAAATTTAGTTACATTTTAAAGAGGCTTCCTGTTTTTTCTAATTTTCCACATTCTAATTTGTGTGTTTAGACTTTGGGACGTGTCAAAAGTGGATTTTTGTTTTACAATTAGATGTGCGCATGTGAATTGCATTGAATCTGGATAAAAATAGATTATTTGGGGTATGAAAACAATTTCTTCTGTTTCAACATTAATGACTTTTTGTGCTGACTTTGTGCATAAATATTTATAGCTGGGTCCTTGGCGTGAATGATTAGCTCCTGCAGCAAAAGGAAGCATGAATGCTTCTCCCTGAGCTGGAGTGCAGGGAGGCAGCTTGCTGCACTCACATAACCCTGCTGCTGTTACGTGCCACTGGAGGCTGGAATAACAGCCGCACGTAGCACAGCAGCCCTGTCACCGCTCCTGTTTATGGCAGGGTAAACTGGGTTGAGAGAGAACAAATGAGACATAAAACATTTCCCCCTTTAATTCAACTGCTTCAATTTCACTAAGCAGAATTCAGGTACAGCTGAGGATTTTGGCATCTTCCTTGGAAAGTTTGCCCCTGGGCCATTGAAAATGGTTTAAATAATAAAATTAACTTGCCTCTTGATATCATTATGCCCTCTTTTTCAGATCAGTGATTTTATTAACAGATAATGCTAATACAGATTTATTTTTATGAGATTTTTTTTAGGGCCTTTAAATATCATATGCAAGTTTTCAGTTCTTTGGCTCCTTACAGTGCTGATTAGTATGGTCTCTTTTTTTCTTTTTTTTTTCCTCTATTTCCAAAATAACTGTGAGTTAAAATAGAAAGCACACACAGCTGAAGACACACACTTTGAAGGAATAAATATGGCATGCAATTTTGAAAATTCTTTTTAGGTCAGTGTCATTTTTATAACTGATGTTACCAGTTTTATTCTTCTTTGTATTTCTCCCCTCAATAAACAATCCAAATATACTTCAAGTGCTCCTCCAATGTATGGCAACTTGAAAATAAGCCAAGCAGCTTGATTTGGATGTTCTGGAATTTAGTGAGCTTACACATTTTATTAAATGATACACATTTCTTGAAACCTACTATCTGACATGAACCTGCTCCAGGTGCCAATAAGTGTGGTGGGAAGCACATACTTACATTTCAGCTCCAGTTTGATGAAGTCAGTGTTCCCCAGATTCTCAAGAAACACCCCATCTGAGGCTGACGTTTTGAAATAGAAAGAAATGTCTGCGCTGGTTTCCCCTTGAAAGGTAGAGAAGTGAAGGTAAGATGACGAAGTAACAAAAGAAGCTGCGTTCCAGTAATTCCCTGTGTGGGATAAACAGGAAAGACACACGTTTCAGTGCTCCCTTGAAGCTGTCTGGAAAGTTGAAGTTTTTAATGTCAATATATCGTACGGTGTTATCTACACTGAAAAAATCCCAAACTCTTTTTAATTCTAACTGCCTCCATTTTGTTTTTTTTTCTGGATATGGCCTGTCAGGTTTCAGAATGTAGAGCAGGTTAATGATACATTTATTTTCAAGTTCCTAATTTATCATACTCAGTCATACACAAATGTGTTGCTACTACATGCTTAGTGTAGTTACACTGAAGTCATGGAAGACCAGAGATGGGCAAAACACTAACTTGGTGACAGCCTCACCTCAGGCGCATTTTGCCTTGTCTGTAACTCATCTGTCTTCAGATTTACTCTACACAACTCTATTTCTTCTGAAAATGTAGCCATATCTATTATAAGTCTATCAATATGTATCACATAATAAATGAAGCTAAGCAAGACATAATAAACATATGTTCCTAATAGTCCCCTAATACATTTTCACTGAAGAAACATTTTAATTATTATTATTCAAGATCTATAACAACACTTTAGCTAGCATGCCAGTCAACACTCTGTGCAAGGTAGAATTATATTGCAACAACAAAAAATTTCATAAGGTATAGGTGATATGGTAAGACAGTGAAAGACTGAAACAGATAATTCTACTTTCACCAGGATGCTTACGTATCCAGATTCAGAAATATATTAAAGTATCACTCATTAACTCACCACAGCTGAGTGTTTAGTATTCCAGCTAATCAGCACTATAAGAATCTACTTTCCATTCCAATCAAAACTCGTGGAGATTGGTTTTCCATTATTTGATTACTGAACCAGGTGATAACACTATTATTTCTCTGGTTAGCTCTGGATGAATATGAATGAGGATGCTGAAGCCCCAGAAGCTCAACACTGCTTATATATGACACCATTGGCCCACACCCAAGTACAAAGTATTATAATTTGTGTAATTTATTAATCTCTATTCAAATTTAAATTGAACATCTGAATTAACAGAATAAGGTTTTAGGTTTAAATACACGCATACTATTCCCTTCCGTATTTCTATCCCATCCCTTCCATTTAATCCTGCCTCTCTCAAGAATGCAGAATGAGAGGCTTTGGAAAAAGAAGCAGCTTTCCATTTACCTTAATGCTTCCCAGGAGGAAAGTTGTAACTGAGACTGTGTGTGTATGTGTGTACATGCACAAGCAAGCAGTGAAAAGTGGCTAGAATGGGCTTGGTACAGTTGAAACGTACATTCATTGAACAGATAGCTTTGTGAATTAACCGTTGAGGCTATGTCAGCTGATTTTCAACACATATTACTATTTACCCTATTTAGACAAACTGGTAATTTCCAGACTGAATATTCTTCATGATTTCAATAGAAATGTCAATAAATTTTGTATCATAAACAAAGTTGCGCAAGAAAAGTCTGCTAATTAATTGCAAGGTCTTTCTTTGAAGACATACCTAGCAATAAAGCAACACAGATAGAAAAGGTCAAGAATTTTTTTTTTCAGACATGATCTCAAGTTTCTTTCCATCTCTCACTTTTCAGAGTGCTCCCTCAATATTAGGGTTGCTTATGGTCTAGGTGCATGAGTGTTTCTCTGTAATCTGTTAGTACAGAATCCAGATGGACTACCCAGATGGGACGCTTTCCCACTTGCAGATGTACTTGGACATCTAGATTTGCTTTTCCGGGGAGCTACAGTTATGCTGGATGCTGGCAGAATTTCAGAACAGGTTTTATTCCACCTGCTGAATAAACTCATGTGAAATAAACAGGACTCAGACAAGAAGTCAGGAATATACTACTGCAATCCTTGTTAAGGAGCTAATTTAGCCGCCCTGAATAGCCCTGTAGAAATGCTTGCATATTTTTATAAATTTAATAAGCATTTTAGTCCCTTAACTTTACATTTGCTGAATATTACCCAAGTTACTAGCCTATAACACAAAGAAAACGACAAGCAAAAGAGCTGTGAGAGCTACAGAGAAACTACTACAAAATTCAAGTACTAATGGAGACAAATATCTATTCCGTGAGAAAGGCTCCCCAGCCACCTCACTACCCCAAATAAGACCAGGGTGAGTGTGCAGCTGTGTCACCATCCAGCCAAATTGTGCGGCTGCAATGGGTTCTGCTGTCAGGCTTCCTCCTCTGGCTGAGGTTGCTGGTCACAACCCAGCTTTCCTACCAGCATCAGCCAGACACCAGTCACTGCATGCAAGCCCTGCATTCATACAGTGCTCATATCTTCTGTGAGCCTCATACAGTGCGAGAATTGCAAGTTGGACACCTATCTTAACTAATCACTTCCACAGATGCATTGATAATGGCTTTATTTGGTTTATTCTGTGAAGTCCCCGCACAGTGAGACTCTACTGACTTAACTGTAGCCTCTGCTGCAATGCAGAAATAAGAGTAGAAGCTGCTATATGAAACTGCTATTTATTTTGTAATATTTTATTTATATATTTTTATTATCTTGCCAACTTGAGATCATCAAATGTAGTCTAACATGGACTCAGTCTGCAATGCTGGGACACTTTGAGTTAAAGCCTTAACCATGACAGTGTATAAGCAAAGTGCAGATTTGCCCCTTACAGGGCAATTTCAGTTATATATGACAGTTCCTTTGTAAAGTCAGAGGAAAAGATCTCACTTTCTTAGTTTTAAAAGTAAAATATAGATTTTAGAGTTTTTAGGACTGGTATTGGTTGTGGGTTTATCCAACAGGGTCCAGCCACATGGCTAAGATTTCAAACCATCACCACAATAAACTTACAAGTTGGACTACCACTACTACTGAGTACAACTACAGGGCCATATAGGTGGATGGGTTCATATTGAAATGGATGTCACCATTTTGTTGAAACAAAATAAATAATTTTTTATTTAGTGCTATATCTAGTCTACTGAAGAGGTCCTCCACTAAGAATTTTTGCATGTCATTTGAAATGCTGTGATTTGACTCTGCACAAAGCCTTGGCTGCAGATGCTACTGGCAAAAGGATAAATACAAACAGTGCAGATTGAATGAGAAAACCTGCAGCTTGAGAGAGACATTTCCAAAGACTATTCATAGCAAATGCCTAAAAAGATAAAATCATGTTTTCACACATCAGTATACATTCATCTCAAAACACTTTCAGGGGAAAAAGACATTTTATTAAGAGTACAATGGAAATGTTTTGCTAAACATACATAATATTTTTTATCATAAAATGGTATCTTTTGATAAGAAAGAGCCTGTCTAAGGAAAACTTGAATAAAAATCCACTTTACACACATTATTATTGTTGCTTGCTAGGAACCTTTGTCAGTTGCTATGCCTCAGAATTTCTTTGGCACATTTTCACATTTCTTTCCTCAAACAGTTTGAACATATTGATCCTATAAGCATTTTTCTCCCACTTTAGGCTGAGAAAGCAGTAGATGCAGGAAACTGGGACTGGGATTTAAGCCACAGGGTAGATGTTATGGCAGCCGGGATACCAAACTAATAGGAGGTGAGAAAATAAGTTTACTTAGAAAGAACACTCTAAATGCTAAGTTTGTAATCCATCCTGTTAATAATTACTGTGTCATGATTACAGTCTAGGTGTAACTGGACCTTACAAGATGGTATGCTTATGGGACATGACTGAGAAAGTCTTGCAAAAAATGTCCTACTTTGTAAGAAAGTGACTCAAGCTTTGAAGGAGGCTTGGAAACAAGATGGCAAAGGCAGAAGGGCTTCTATTTTGAGAATGGGTGCTTGGAGACATACTATCCTTTTCTTTGCCCTCCCTCCTTTCAGATAGCTAAAATACTGTAAAAGCTTAGGGGGACTTTTATTGTGGAGTATAGTCTGAAATATAACATTATAATTTTATTTTCTTCTTTGTAATCTCATCTATAATTCTGTAATCAAGACCACGGCTCTATCATACAGCTCTATTGTTTTAATCTTAGTGTTTAAATTTGACTTAAACCAATTAAACAGGTACAGAGAATGCTGCTATCATGGAAGCACAAATACAAATACACCAAGACACCAGACAAGCCTTTTCAGTTTTCAGCCAAAGAAAAAAGTGGAGACCCTAAAATATGTCTGTGTTTCTCACAAAGTTGCATGATTCTTGATGATGGCATAAAGCCTTAGGACACAGGGCACGCAGAGGCAGGCAAGGGAAAAGCTGTCCACAGCCCCAGAAGAAACTGTAATGGATGTTTGTCTTGATCCAAGCAGGGTCAGAGCAATAGTTGTGCCAGAGGTGCTTCAATGGACCACGTAACGCTTCGTGAGTCTGTTTTCAATTTGTGTCAAGGTTGCTCACAGCTCTGGTTATCTGCTATGAAAATTAAAATCCAACTCATTAAGCTCCTGCGAAACAGCCTTACCTCTTTCTCATTAGTTTTGCTAACCCTGAGTTACTGTGTTCTTTATCATTTGTATGGTACAAAGTGTCTCTTCTATTGCTCCATAAAGACTCAGTCCCAGACAGAACGCTGCACTATAATTACACAGGTATGATTTTTACAAGAAGCACAACAGTCTGCAGCCACAAGGAATCACCCTGCCTACAAAGATTAATGAGAAGGGACACCTTAAATCTCAGATAAAAAGCTGAATAAACGCTTTAAGGTTTTTCCACGAAGTCCCATCTCAGGGAGAAGGAAGGAGGTGGTTGCCATAAGACTGACAAGGACAAACTCACCTCATCCTGAGTTACACAACATGGACCAAGGTCTTTTTACATGTGGTACCTCTGTAACTCCATAACACAGAGTCACCGGGCTCATAGCAATCAGCCTTTCAGCTTCTCTGTTGCAGTATTTTTGTCCAGAACTCCCTTGCTAGCTCCCATCAATATCTTCTTTCCTAGCATGATTGAAATTCATGCTTTAACACCATCAATTTCACTTTTACATTTAAACCTCATTGAAATGGATAATGCCAGTAGCAGAACTGTAAAAGACGTCAGTGCTTTTAGCCCTGCTAGGCAATAGCACTAGAGAACGAATGCTGCAATGTCAGGTAGCTCTTATGTATTACAATAGACCAAAAACCTCCAGGGCCCTCATCTGCAGCAAAACAGATTTTCTATCAAAACCATTATGTGAATAAAATGTAAGAATAGTCTCTTATTTCAGAGAAGATGGACGTGTGAATGGAAAACTGTTCTGTGCCACAAAGTAATGGATTGAGATTTTCCATACAATTATGCTCAACAAATCATGGAGATTTTTTCCTTCTTTTTCCATTCTGGGAGAGAGGAATCTGTGCATGCACACTCAGAGCAGTTTGGGTATCAGTAGAGCAACAATCACAGCTTTGATTTAAGTCGTCAGAGCTGCATCATGAGTGGAATTGCCCTAACAAAATCCAGATTTGCAGATGGACTTTATCAACGTCATTGTCAATGAAACAAGGAGGGAAGAGGAAAGATATTCCCATCAAAAAAATAATGTCACTAGTTATTCAGGAAACAAAAGTCAAAGAAAATTGGCAGTGTGTCTCACACTTACACCTTATTTTGATAGGTGTAGCAGCAACCTTGAAGAAAAGCAAACAAGCCCTCTTCCGTCACTTGTGCTAATCTGAGTGGGGCTGTAGTACCATAGGACCTAAGTAGAGATGGCAGTATTATATTTCTTGGGCCATGGGTTTACAATTTATTAATATCGTTGCAGAATACCATTTGAAAAGAAGCATGTAAATTACTACTTAATTTAAAATTAAGATGGTAGTGTCCCGATTCACTTAATCCAAACACGAATCAAGAAAAATAAACGAAATGGAACTGCTACACAGGATGTTGGCTTAACAGCAGAAAAGTCCTTTGACAGCACACAAGAAAAATAATCCCCAAGTCAACAGATGAAGAGTGTACTGAATTACACCCTTTCAGGCTAAATAAAAATATAGGTTAGATTTCAATCTTCAAGATAAAACTAGCTCTGTGTCTTTCAACAAAGTAACAAATGGCTGGCTGGAAGTCCAGAACAAAGCCTGACAAGAATACCAACACATCTAAAATGAGTTCAGAGTTAGAAAAAACCAGATAAGTTAGCTCTGCTGTGGTGGCTGTCAGATTAAAGACAATTCAGATTTTAAAGGATAAATGCTAGATTTTAGAAAAAAAAAACAAAATGCATTTTGGCTGATCTAACTAAAACTCGTTCCTTCTGAATAGCAGGAGTGTTAAAAAACCTGAGAGATGAAGAGAATTGGTCTGAGTCTGCCTTTGTTAGGATTTACAGAAGGCTTGCAGGGGTCTAGAGCTTCAAAGTCAGGAGGAGATCAATATGTCCAGATACAGATAAACAATAAAGAAAGTACATCTGAACTGAAAAACTTTGAGGTTTTTAACCTCTTTGATTTCTATATTACACTTCAAACTCAAAGCAATTCACAGAATCACAGACCAGTAGGGGTTGGAAGGGTCCTCTGGAGATCATCCAGTCCAACCCCCTGCCAAAGCAGGTTCAGCTACAGCAGTTTGCACAGGATCATATACAGATCGGTTTTGAATATCCCCAGAGAAGGAGACTCCACAGCCTCTCTGGGCAGCCTCTTCCAGTGCCCTGTCACCCTCAAAGTAAAAAAGCTTTTCCTCATGTTTAGCTTGAACTTCCTGTGTTCCCACTTTTGCCTGTTGCCCCTTTCTCCTGTCACTGAAGAGCCTGACCTCACCCTCTTGACACCCACCCTTTAGATACTTATAAGCATTGATAAGATCCCCTCTCAGCCTTCTCTTCTCTAGGCTAAACAGATCCAGCTCTCTCAGCCTTTCTCATAAAAGAGATGCTCCAGTCCCCTTCACCTTCATAGCCCTCTGCTGGACTCTCTCCAGTGGTTCCATGTCTTTCTTGAACTGGGGAGCCCTGAACTGGATGCAGTACTCCAGATGTGGCCTCACCAGGCAGAGTAGAGGAGGAGGATAACGTCCCTTGACATGCTGACCACACTCTTCTTAATGCACACCAGGACACTATTTGCCTTCTTGGCCACAAGGACACATTGCTGGCTCATGGTTAACTTCTTGTTCCTTGAGGCTTATCTTTTGGAAGTTCACTGCATGCATCTTTTCTGAAAGTGAGATGCCAAAAAAGGTTAACTGTCTCTGTGCATTTGGGTGGTGATCTTCCACTGATGCTCTTGTCTCCTCCAGTTGTGGAAAGGTTGTTTGGTCTCTGCTCTTAGTCCTTTGCCACCCCTTCTTTTACTGTGAATGTCAAAATTCCTGCACTTCTGCCACTGCTGTAACAATGGTTGATCTCATTACAGAATTTGTCACCTTTTCACACAGGCCCAAGTTCTAAAGCCCCAGACACTTTTATTCAGAACAAGATACTGAGTAGAAGGTAACTGTCTTTTGGGAATTATAAATGTAGACTAGCCTTAAATTACTTATTTAGAAATGAGAGTCAACTGGAGTACTATGGTCAGTAATGAAGGACATAAAACAGCTTACATTAATATTGAAGTAAGTATACTTACTAAAACTTATATGTTATTAAAACTTATACTATACTTACTAAACTACTATGTATAGTAGTTTACCTCCTTGCCATTATAAATTATCTGTTTTCATAAAGATTCTCAAGTGACATAACACTTACAAGACATAGATCAATGGATGTAAACACAGACGTTAAAGTTTACTTTACTCTGCCAGTCACTATATTTGCTGAGTGAGGGAAAAGTGCAATCACATTTATCAGTGAAATGCTGGAGTCAATGAAACAGATTCAATGATGTAGAAAAGTTTCCTGCACCTGCTGTGTTACTTGCAATCATCTTTGGAAGATCATTTTTCAAAAGTCTTGCCTCCTGGTCACAATGCCTAATCATGATGCGTACCCTGTCACTGCCGGCATCATTACTTTCATCCATCTAAAGAATGAAAGGTCCTGATCTGGCATGGTTTACAACCTGGAGCTGTGTAATATGCTGATAGAGCTTTAATGATGCATGTAAACTGGTGTCCTTTCGAGGGAATTTTTTTAAACAATAACTGACCTGCAAACATCAGCTTGATCACCCCTGTGCCACAGTCAATGCAGTGTGTAGGAACCCTGCCATGATGCCAGAATGGTAAACATTAAATACAGGAATCTGGTCCACAAACCATGTTACTAACTATGAGGATCTCATTCTCTATTGCCTTGTAGATATCGGTGCATGTTTATAGCTGTGCAAACCAATGGTAGCATTTTTCCATTTCCATCTGGTAATACTGCATAACCACCATGCACATGACTGTGCAAGATGTAAAACAACGACACAAGGACAATAATGTAAGAAAACAATGACCTTTTTAAAAAGCTCAATTCCTCTGTGTACTAAATTTATTCCCTGTGCTGCGGAGATAAACTTCAAGAAGGGGTAGTCCTCAGACCCTTCCTTTCTGCATTCCACATTCTTGGCTAGGCATATGGACAATGAGATGCAGCTCCAGAGCTCAGTAGAGGCATAGAGCCATTGGACTGGCCCAGCACCATGTGGACAATATAACCCAATAGCCATTTCTACTTCAGCCATTCCCATTTTCTATCCCTGGCACGACTTCTCATAAGAAGGATGTGCTGGATAATCTCTATGCAGCTTTACTCTTCTACATTTTCTCATTTCTGGAGGAAAGTTTCTCTATTAGGGTGACATTTCTGTTCATATGCATGGTTTCAAAGTCACTGGTGTTTGACTACGGATCTGGCCTCAGTGTCCTGGCTCTTTGACCATCTGATTTGTGTTCTCCTTGAGCAGCTCCACTTCCACAATGGAGAATGTACTTCAGAATGAAAATGCAAGATGAAATTTAGTTTTGATGCAGCACATTAACTATTCTTCATGTCACTGATCCCAGAATTACCTGTTATTCACAGAGATCATAAAATTATTTTACTTGATCTTCTATTACTGGATGGATTCCAAAGCCTTCTGAACTAAAACTGAGAATATTTAACTCACAAGCTACGACGAGGTCCTTTGATGAATCATAGTCTTTTGAGCTTTGATGAATCCTGTAGCTAAAACCATAGGTTGACTTCACTTTCTTGAAGTATTAATTTAATTCAGCAGGTGCATGAATACAAAGTGATGCTGTTCTACTGCTTATACATAGAAATATACTTTCAATGGCTCCTTTGTTCATGTACTAATCCCAGTTCCACAGAAACGAAGAAATACTTAACATGTACATCAAGGCTACAGTTAAGGAGTAAAACTATAATCTCAATTCTCATGGTGCCACTCCAGTTTTATGCCACTGTAACAGTAATCCAGGTCCAACTTCCCATAATATATTTTCTAGGCATGTGGTTTTTACTGATGGTTGCTATTTATACTATCAAGGCCATTAATTAAGAGCAATTGTGGAGAATTTCAATTCTAGAGATGGACATCCTGTGCTGAATCCAGACAACCAAGGTCTTAAAAATACCTCTGTGGCTTCCCAGTCCAAGACTTCTTTAGGAACTGAGAAGAACCAGTGGAGTTTACATTATGGTACCATTCCACCTCACAAACTGAAGCTTTGGCTAAAACACTTGCTGTATTATGTGCTCTCACCCTGGGCATACTCTTTGGTATGCCTGTGCTGACCTAGCCTTTTCAATATATGCCAGTTGAAACATTCCCTTACAAGTCCAAATTTCTGGATGACTGTTTAGTAGAGAGATATTTAGCATGTGAAAACCTAGAAAAGGAAGGAGGGAAGGTAGAAGGGCAAAAGGAAGGGAGGGAGGGAGCGACGGAGGGAGGGAGGAAGGAAGGGAGAGATGGGAAGGTGAGGGGAAAGTCTCAGTCACTAATATCAGTCTTTGCAATAGTGTCTTTGAAAGTAATTTTACAATTAAATTCTATATCATCTATGGCACATAAAATTCTCACCTGGCTGCATCTGAGCCTTTCTTCCATTCACTGCCTGTTCCTTATGTTTAAAATAACTCATTAAGACTGCCACTGTGTCCAAAGATCTTACTGTGCTCTTACTAGATCTTACACTATCTCAGTAGTGTTAAAAATCTAAGAATGCAAAAAAAGAATACTTGCAAAATTTCAGTTTAAAAAGAAAAGTTTCCTGCATTAAGTGGTCACCTTAGAGCCTTGTGCCTGGCTATACTCCCTTTATCCACTTTTTTTCATCTTAACATTACCATTAGTACCATTGTTAGTATTGTTATAAGAAAGTAAAGTTTCATGGGCAGAGTTACTCAGGTGAGCTCATTGTAGAATTGCAGTTGTCACTCTGAGCAGTCATTGGCTAGTCACTCTTCAAATAGCATACGGATGATGTAAGCAAATATATATACTGTAGCAAATCTAAACAAGAACCCTAACTAATGTTTTCTAGGATAATTAGGTCATTGTATGGAAAGAGAAAAAGGGACCTATTGCCCTCTTGTTGCAGCTAGTAATAAAATTCTTCTGGACTTTAGAGATAGCATCACTGAGACTGAGAATCTTAAATGTATGTATATGTTAAAAATGCCCTTAAGAATTTAATGAGGATTAAATCAACCAGAATGTACAGGTATATAAGAAAGACTTATACATAGCATCCCTTATAGAAAATTATTAGCTTTAACATTCAAAAAAAATCTAGTACCAGAACCTGTTTCAAAGGTTTAACTTCTGTAGAGATCCCTTCCAACTTCAACTATTCTGTGAAAGTATGAACAATGGCCAGAAAAAAATATCTGGTTCTGGCTTAAATAAAAATGGCAAGGAAATCAATCTCATTCAAAAATGAAAATGAAATTAGTATTTCAGTGGTGAAATGGTTTGTGAAAGCAAAACACTCCTATACATCTACAAGACAACTGATTCTGACCTCTTTCACATCACAGAATCACAGAATGTTAGGGATTGGAAGGGACCTCAAAAGATCATAATTTAGGCATAGCTCTACTGTTCATTGCACTCAATTTATACAAATTCAGAACATTTACTCAACATTTGCTTCCCAAATCTTTTCCATCTCAGCCAAAGTAATGTGCAGTGAAATAGAAAATGAAGTGTGAGAAAGACATCTCAAAAAGAAACAAAGATATTTATCTCTTTCTCATTCTCTTTCTCTTTCTCTCTCTTCCTCTTTCTCTTTCTCTTTTATTCTGTTTCTTTTCCCTCATCTTCCCATCCCTCCCTTCCCTCCCTTCCTTCCTTTGGTTTCTTTCCTTCCTTCCTTTTCTAGGTTTTCATATGCTAAATATCTCTCTACTAAACAGTCATCCAGAAATTTAGACTTGTAAAGGAATGTTTCAACTGGCATATAGCAACAGAAGATTGCAGAGAAAATTGCTTTAAGATATTTCACAAAGCATGGCACAAAGTGGGGAAAGCATGCATATCTAAAACTAGATTTCCAGAACACAAAAGGAATACTTTGCAATGAAGATTTTTATCTGAAATAGAATGATGACTTGGGTAAAGGCTTTGTGCTGTAATTCAGCAATTCTAAATTCAATTTCTTGTCTCTGACATTCTTATCATACATGACCCTGGCCAAGTTGTTTATGGCTTATGGTTCCAGAGTCTGGGGTGAAGAAAATACTTATTTCTTTTCCTTTATAAGGTCTTTTTGAATCTTGATCTTGTAGAACTGTCAGCGTACGCAGTGAACTGTAGTTATAATCTTAGGCTGCAAGAAACAGTTTTTCTTGAAGCACAGTACTAAACTTGGCTGGAATTTGAACACACTACTGTGATACAAGTGTTGACAGTAATTTTCCATAGATTTAATTCTTACCTTTCACATTATCCAAATGGCGTTGCCGTTGTGTGAAGTCATTAAATAAGTGACAAAGCATATAGAAAATTGGGAACACAATTCTTGACATTGTTTGGCCTGTTCAAATAGCAGCATACCAATGCAGTAACATAATGTATAGATTAAAAAATATAAATCAATAAATAAAAGACCTATCAACACTTAAAAATCAAAGATGACAAATACTTCAGTATCTGTTAGGAAGTAAATGTTTCTTCACAGTGTTTTGTAAACCTGTGTGAACGTAATTATCTTGTCATGACCAAGATACCCATCGCGTCACATTACTTGTTGTGACATTTCTTTTCAATATAAATATAAATAAAATCAATAAATTACTTTGATCATTGAAGATTGGTGGTGAATTTTGCTCAGGCTCTTGTTGAGCCTCAAAAGCCACTCTGTCACTTGTGATATTATGCAGACCAAAGCAGAAGGCTCCTTAGGACTCCATTTATCAGAGAAATGAAGAAATATCTGCCACTGCAGATCTAAACTTTTTGAAAAGGAACATCACAGTCATGCGTACTATCACAGCTACTAGATCAGGCATTTGGTGTTAAGAAAGAGTTCAGGATATACTAAAGACTAGGAGCTTTGGTCTGTATTTGGTCTAAATAAGAAACTACTCACAAGCTGCGAAGAGGCTAGTCTGCTTGACACCAGAGGTGTACTTCGCTTTGATCTACAAAGTCTTTCTTCTTCTGCCAGAGGGAAGAGCTGTACTCTGACACTGGATTTTACAGTTTTCTTCACTGGGGAAAGATAGTCTTTGTGAGTGGCAATCTTAGTCCTCATAAGGGCACAAATGGACCAAAATCTACTTGTATTGGATCAACTGAGACTTCTAATACACAGTAAAAAGGCAGACTTGGAAGAAAAAATGCTGCACAGAAACTGTTGTGAATCAGGATCTGATTTAGGGAAACTACCTAATTTCAAAGGAATTTGTTCGTGGCAGCCTCTGTTCTTGAAGGAAATCCCATGAAGGACAGAAACAAGTGTAGCAGTTCTCTAAGGAAACATTGACATGAGTCAGGAAATGCCGTGGAACAAAGTCAGAGCTAACCCTGGAGACGGAAGCACTCAAGATGCGTGGGTGCACTTGGCCCTCCAGAGCAGTCAGTCCAGGCACTGAGATGGAGCACTAGTGAGCTGAGAGCAGAAGCTGGCCAGCACAGTCTTCCCATACCTAGCACTAAGAAAGGCTCTCCATGTTGTGCTGCATTCTTGTAATTTACAAGTACCCACTTGGCTGGAGTTTGGTAGTGTATATAGTGTCGCACTCTGCCTTGTAAACTTAACGGGTTCCTGTACTAATTACCTTGAATGCGGTTTGACCCTCTAAGCGAGGCTGGTCTGGCTCAGAGTCAGCCTTCATATTAGTCAGTATAATGAAAACTAATCTTGGTCCTCCCTTCTTGGACTATAAATAGGCAGCCTGTAACCCGCATTGCATGTTTCCTGTGCAGTCATTGCTAACAGACAGAACAGCTGGTAAACGAGACTCCTGACAGTGAATCTTGGCAATATCAAGTCTGTGCATGTGACAGTGGGTTGCCTTCTTAGTGATCCTACACTGTTTGTTTAAGAACACACTGAAGAAAGCATTTGGCTTCAACCATCACTAGCTCTGATTTGGGGATACTTCACCTGGTCTGCTGCTGTACTGTGTTCACAGCCATTTGTTTCTGAATTCACAATGTATTCTTTGGGAGCTCAAAATACCAATAAATACAGGTTAAAATAGAAAATTTGATGAGAAGGAACCAGATGGAACTCTGTATTTGCAATGAAGGAAAAACTAGCATCTGTGTTGTATTATATAGTCTAAGTAAACAGTTTTAACATATATTATTATATATGCATGTCAGTATTTGGCAGCAATCCAAGATCTTCTCATTTTTGTCTACATATTATATTTACTCTCATATCTCTTCAGTGACAGCACTCTCAAAGACATATAATGTAATGGCACATAAAGATAGCCATTCTTTCCTCACATCTTTTCTTCTTCTCCCTCCTGCCTTCCTTCTC
>NW_010175124.1:37467-40303 GCF_000695765.1 Mesitornis unicolor
TCCTTCCCTGAAAATAAACACCCTGAACAAACAAATCAGGAAGAATAAAGAGTACCAATTAATGATAGATTCAAATTTGATTTTTTCTGAGAATGTGAATGACAGGTTTAGCCAGAAAAGAGTTAGGAAAAAATAATCTCAGAGCTTGGTCTCTGCTGAGTTCACCTTGTTGTTTCTGATTTCATCACTGAGTTTCTAGCAGAACGGTTGAACCTGCAAAACGTCCTTTCTTTCCCATTTGCTGAGCACAGTAAGCAAGCTGCTGTGAGTGCTGAGGCAATGGGGGCTGGGGTATAGGGTGGCACTAAAGAGGATTACCCAAGCTGCATCAATATATATATATGAAATCTGCAGAAAAAGAGCAACAGGTTCTGCTTCAGAATAGAACTGACTGGCTTTTCTTAAAAAAAAGGTCATGACTCAGTGAAAAGCTCAAATGCTCATAGGAAGGAGAGAAACATGTTTCTAATCTTCAGATGAGTAGCCTAAGAGCAATTCTGTCCATAACTATTTGTTGAGAAAAACACATAAATAGCAGAGAATGAAAGCTTATTTTGCAGATTAAACTTTTCCTGTCATTTTTTTTTCTCCATATGATGAGTGATTATGCAATTTCTTTGGCTTTCACTTATTATGATAGTACTGGTTACATTTTTACTACATAACATCAGTTTTCTTTGACAAATGCATATCTGCACTATTTCCTTTGAGAGACAACACGATACAAAGGCAAGTTCTTCAGTTTCAATGGCAGTTGATACTGCTTGCCCCGTCAGAGAGCAGAGGAACTTTGAAGCATCACACCAAGGTTTAGCACTATTTATGTTTTCACTGACAATGCAACAATATTAGCAACCTCTCCCTTCAGGGAAAGAAAAGCTGCAGGTCACCACATCAGTTAATCCATTCTACTCCTTCTCTACTCTACTTTACCTATACTTCACTTAATTTCATTTCTGCCTGCTCTTGCTCTATTCCCAGTGACATCTAAATAAATTCTTCAAATAACTGAAAGAACAAGCATCCCCTAAGTCAAGAGACACATTTATGGTTAAAATATGATTATTTGCAAAGTTGGGGTTTTTTTTGTTTGTTTGTGTGGTGGTGGTGGTGGTGGTGTTTTTGTTTTGCCTTACCAAAAGCAAGATTAGCCAAAGTCTAGCCTCTGTCTTTTTAAGCTTCTAGCTTTGCATTTTCCTCTTTTGTTACCACCTTTTCCAGATTTGAAAATGAATATCAGTGGGAATTTTTTGTGTGTCCTCCCCTACCCCATCCACGTGTCTATAAAGTTTGGCTTGAAAAAGAATGAAACATATTTTTTAATCAGCTGATTATTGATCTGCAAATGAATGCAATCTGGTAACCAAACTCACCTTACTCCTGTGTCACCACCTAAATAGAATGCTTTAAAAAAAACAACCCACAATAATAATAGGAAAATTGTGTGCCAGATTTTCCGTTAAGACAAGATGGAGTCCTTTCTTTAATGAGATGAACCAGGATTTCATTGCATAAATAAGATTACTCTTTAAAATGGACAGGACATATTCTGCTACTAATTACAGATGCAAATCAGGAAATGGTATATTGACCTTAATAGCTTTTAGTCCTTCTACAACTCGAATATGCTACTGCTATAAAATCTCTTCAGCTTATCCAACCTATTTAATGTTATAAGGCATTTTATCTGACACTACCATAATTGAAGAGACAGATGATTGGAACTAAAAGCCTGGGGAAAAAAATCTGTACGCACATGAAGCTTTGATGGGCTTTTTAAAGCTCTGTGCAGACTGCCTGCTTAAGCTTTACAACAACACGGCAAGCATGGCTTTTCCTTCTGGATGCAAAACCTAATGCCCAGTTTTCTGTTTGCCTTAACTCCTGTGAGTATTGCTGCTGAGCAGCTTTAGTAGACCAACCTCTCAAAGTAAAAGATTAAATCTTTTCTCCTGTTCCCATGAGTTTTAATCTTGAG
This sequence comes from Mesitornis unicolor, assembly GCF_000695765.1. Lineage (NCBI taxonomy): Eukaryota > Metazoa > Chordata > Aves > Mesitornithiformes > Mesitornithidae > Mesitornis > Mesitornis unicolor. The sequence continues at coordinate 39,446 of NW_010175124.1, forward strand.
GGAAATAAAAATCAAAATGATTGAAAAGGTAACATGAAGAGCCACATCTAGTCATGGAGGGTAATAACCAAGTACAGAAAGCTATAGATATTGACAAGATCTGACACTACTTCTGTTCGAAGGTGTCTTAATCACAGATTTCTGCACAAAAAGGATCCAGACTTCAGACAACTTGCCAACAAACATCACGACTGAATGTTGCTATCACCTTTTCAGAAAGGAAAAGCAGAAAAAAGGCAAAAAGGAAAAGTTCCTGTCCTTCTAATAAGCTTGGAGTGTGAACATGTTTGTCAGAGAGATATTCACTCCAAATCCTACATTTTATCTTAACAAACAGAAGCACTCTGGCCTTGGTTCCACATGGGGCTTAAACATAGGACTGTCCAAAGGTAAACACTACCAAAATCAAATGTGTCAGTATTTTGATAGGCTGTGCCTTCTGCAAAAAGGCTGAGGAAGAGAAACTGATACCTATGTTAATGGTCACTATCCATTCGAGCCTCAAGTACTGCCTGTCAGCTACCAATGTGAAGGACAAAAGAAAAGCTCAGGAGTAGTTATCCCATAGCAGTAAAAACACATGGCTAAACAAAAAACCCAGGCAGAAAACCTCAGCTTTTGTGAGGACAACACTTCACCTCAACAAGCTGATGTCCTTCATTCTTGTTGCTTTTTGTTTCTTCCCTTCTTATTCCAAAGTATATCTCACTGTGAAGATTGCTCTCATCCAAGCTTCTTCACCGTGTGCACCACTTCCATAACTTGCTTATTCTTCTTCCACTGCATCAGTTTTCATAGTATGGACACCCCAGGGAATGTGCCAACAGCATTTAATCAGAAATTTGTATCAGAAAGAGT
>NW_010175124.1:40334-54191 GCF_000695765.1 Mesitornis unicolor
ATCAGAGAGTGTGGCCAGCAGGACTACGGAAGTGATTCTCCCCCTGTACTTGTCACTGATGAGGCCGCATGTCAAATACTGTGTTCAGTTTGGGACCCGTCCATGTAAGAATGGTTTGTGGTTGGACTGAATGATCTTAAAGGTCTTTTCCAACCAAATGACTCTATGAGTCTATGATTCTAAGAAAGACATTGAGGTTGTGGACTGCTTCCAAAGAAGAGCAATGAAGATGGTGAAGGGTCTAGAGAACAAGTCTTACGAGGAGTGGCTGAGGATTATTCAGTCTGGAGAAATGGAGGCTCAAGGGAGACTTTATCACTCTCTACACATAACTGAAAGGAAGTTGTAGCATGGTGGTGTGAGAGACAGAAAGAATTAATGATGCCTCAAACATTGTGACAAGGCAGGTTCTGCATAATGAAAGCTGCCAGTTCTGGTCAGTAATGAGAAGAAAAGAAGTGCTGGAAGCAGAGGTGTCTGCCTGTCCCAGGATTAGAAGTTCTGTGTTGCCAGGCAAGACCATACATGGCCAGAAGTAATACAGAGTAATTTGGGGAAGAGGTTAATGACCAACCCCCCCACAATGGCACCTGTGCAGTAGACTGTATAAAAGGCACTGACCCAGTTTGCACCCACCACCAGAGGATTGCCCCATCATCGTTGTCATTGAGGAATCACCACGGGATCCAAGGGTGGTGATATCTTTCCTTATCTCTTTCCTATCACTCTTTTCTCTTATTTTCCTCCTTCTTACAAAAGGTTTCCACTAAGAACTCACATTGCCAACCGCTTTTACATTTTCCAAGTCTAAATTGTTTACATTAAAATTGATCATCTGGTTGTTTGACCTTAATTTAGCCTTAGGGGAATTACAGATCTTCAGTTGCTCTCCTCCAGCCTCTGAGGTGGGATGTGACAAGTGGGTGTTGGTCTCTTATCCCAAGTAACAAGAGGTCTAGATTGGATACGAAGAAAAACCAAGCTGGAGCATAGGAGGTTCAATCTGAATATGAGGAAAAACTTCTTTACTGTGAGAGTGTCAGAGCACTGAACAGGCTGCCCAGAGAGGTTGTGGAGTCTCCTTCTCTGGAGACATTCAAAACCCACCTGGATGTGTTCCTGAGTGACCTAGTCTAGGTGATCCTGCTCTGGCAGGGGGGTTGGACTGGATGATCTTTCAAGGTCCCTTCCAACTCCTAAGATTCTGTGATAAATTTCTTCACCGAAGGGGCTATCCAGCATTGGAACAGGCTTCCCAGGGAAGTGGTTGAGTCACCATCCCTGGAGATATTTAAAAGGCATATAGATGTGGCACTTGGAATAAGTGGTGGACTTGGTAGTGTTAGGTTAGTGGTAGGACTCAACGATCCTAAGGGTTTTTTCCAACCTAAATGAGTCTATGTGTCTATGATTCATGTACAACCACTGAAGTGAAAACTGGAGCTCGTGTCTCTTCTTTCTGTTTAGGAGCAGTGACTGCTGTGTCCCCTTGGACAATTCTTTTTCTTTAGCCTCAGTGATAATCATCTCCTGCTTCAAAAGCTGTCAGATGGCACAAACACTAGAAACATTCTAGTTTTTCTTGGAGTCTAAAACTAAATCTCAGGCAGTAGCTGAAAATTAGGAAGTTGCTATGTGGCTAAGGAAAAGTCAACTTGTGGAAAGCTGGGCAAGAGGAGAGATGGTGAGGCCATTAGCTCATCTGCACTACACTTGAAGAAATTAAGAAAAGTTAATTTAGATCTCTACTTTGTGCTCTGCAACATTCAGTGTCACCTCTGGGAGACCTTGAAAGTCTGCTTAGAGCTTCCAGGAGTGTTTCCTCATCAAGCATCTCCTTTCCGTGCCACATCCATGGCAATTTCACCATGAAGAGGATAAACATGCACAAATGCCACTACAGTGACATGGAAGATAAGTTACAATTTCATCCTAATTTGGTTTCACAGAAGACTTGAGGAGATACTGCCTGGCACTTTTGAGGCCAAATTTGGTATGTGCAGCCACAGCTCTGTAGCTAGTTCTCCGTAAGTGTTTGCAATAAATAATACAATTTTAATTAACATGGATATAATAACTCTTATTAAATTTAATTTGAATGCATGTTAGGGAACTTAAATTTGTAGTATTGCCCAATACAAACTGGCAGCTTCAATCCCATAACTCTAAGTATTATCACTACGCTAAAACTGACCTGCTAAATGACTCTCTGGAGTAATGCGTAGTGCCATAAAATTAAACGATGATTTATTACTTAAATAAAAGACATCAGAGATCATAGGATGTTAAACAGCAGGGCTGGTTTGTTTTGCAAACCATACTTAATGGCAGACACAGCTGGTACTCCTTCAATGGTACTCAAACAACCAACCAATCTTCTTTTCTAAATGAAGGCAGACAAAAACAAATGTGGGCTACCGGCTCTTTTGAGTGTGGGAGTTCAAATTTTTTCATGGTATGGATCATGTGGTAATGGAACGACTATATCCACTGCTGTCACTGGAGACTGAAAATATCATATCTTCAGTAAATAAAACCATTATTTATACAGATCACCTCCTGGGACCAGCAGTTTAAGAAAACACCCTGTCTGTTGTGTTACTGCTTTCAGTTCACTGGCTGCTGTTCTTTACCACGGCAGCTTTGTGCCAGCTCTGCTAGCTAGATATAGGACTGATAATACCCTTTCTAAAGATTCAACTGCAACTCTCCCATTGACATAAATGGAGCACAAGCAGTAATGACAACACTTTCTCTTTTATGGCTGTTCTATTTTATTTCCTTCTCCTAGAGTTCATGCAGAACTGTAGTAGATCAAGCATCAACTCTGTATTAGAGAAGGAAGAATAATGCATACAATAACATGGTGTTGCTGCAATATAATTAATTTTTCTCCAACTGCTGGAAGTTAATGATGACAAAACCAATCAGGCTAGGTTTTCTGAAGGATTACAAGGGTACAGTATGTGACTCCAGAAATATCTTGATGTTGAACTTCCATATTCTTGTATGATCACTGAACTTCAGCATCTTGCAGAATCCAAGTTTCTTTGCTCTGATACCATCTAGGAACCTGATTTATTCTGCCTCTTTAAAAAATCCTCCATCAGATGGCAGCAGGATACAAGCTTCTGTAAAATGCAAAGCAGGGAAACGGGAGTTTCACCTTTGTATCTAAGGAAGTGTCAACAAATAGTTTAGCTTTTTAAGTCAGCTTTTTTTCCACCTCTGTTCGAATAGCAGAAGGATGGGTAATGTGCTGCCCTGCTACATCAGATTTCCAACCTGTGTGTGTAATTTTTGGTGAACATGTTTCAAGCATTGTGCAATTCTGGTTATTCAGGGGCTGAAGATACCTTGCAGGGTTTGCAGCCCCTGCGTTTGTCTTGCATCAGGAGGGCAGTAAGGAATGGCCAGGTGGCTTCCCAAGGAGGCTCAGCCTTGGCCTCCTCACGGCTTTCTCTGGAGCAGCTCTCCGTGTGGCAGTGTGACATTGTCTGTAGTATGGCCACTGGTCCCTCAGCAGCATGTCTGCATCCCTCCCAAGCCCCCATGGCCCTGTGGTGAACTGCTTATTAGTCTCTCTTCTCTGGGCACTAGAAATGAAAACCTGCACTCCCTGGTGCTGCCAGTCAGGCTTGCAGTAGTTGCCTGCCAGTCTTTTTAAAGACAAGTAGCACTCCTAAAATCTGCTGGCTGTGGGCTCCAGGGCTAAGGAATTTGGCACAGCGAGTTTAAAACCTCCCGAGATGTCTCTTGTGATGGTCCAGACACTGATTATCAGAAAGCTGCACTCTTCACACACAGAAGATCAGTGGGTAATTGGTGTGGCACTATATTCGACAGGTTGCACTGAACAAATGAAGGCAGAGGGTCTGACCTACAGCACAGGGTGATAGCTGCTCTGGTGTAATCTCCTGACACTTCTTGCTCTGCCAGTAATATATCTTGACTGTCCATGTTTCACCCTCTGCCGCGCTACCCCACGTCAGTGCTGTGACACAGTACTCATTCCCCAGTCTTCCTTCAACATTTTTCTATATGCTCTGATTTCCTGGTGGCTTTCAACCACCGTGTCTCAAACCATATTGTAACTTCTCTGCAATAAAGACTGTGAGCAGGTCCCTGACAAGAGATTGTGCTTGCTGCCCTGCAATAACCACAGAACCCAGTAAAAGAATAGTTATATTCTGCTTCTTTTGTAAAATGCACAGATTTATTTCATAAACATTGACAAAATGATCACCTAGTACGGTGCAAAAGGAGAAGAGGGTCTGTGGCAGGTGGGTAGGAGACAGCTAGAGGAGAAGGAGGCTGGCTGGAGCAGCAGGTGGTATTGCTCCGGGCAGATTTTGACTCTTAGATTAATAATCTTCTTCCTGGGCTCCTCCAGTGGTAGCACAGAGATATCCTGTCAGGATAATCTCTCTGTGTGAGACAGAGTGAACAGCAGGGAGTTCTGTTACTGGGCGTGTGGTGTGTGCGTGGGTATGTGTGCCAGTCTGCTGCGAGAGCAAGAGTCACACTCTAATATATTATACCTGACATAGCGTTTCCTCAGATGGTATGAACTGGAAGACCAAAGCTCAAGAGGTCTGTGTGGACCACAAGAAGCATCCAAAGATAAAATACAGCCTCGTGTAAAATATAGCTGTATGAAAGTAGCTTTTTCCTTTAAGCTTGGATTCTTTATACCAACCACAAATAGAATGAAAATCAACTCTTGCATTTTTATTACAACAGTCTACATGATTTTTTTGCTCCACGTTCATTAATTTTCAAGTTTCTTTAGTAATTCTCATGTTCTATAGATTTCCTTTTCAGATAGCTCATCCCACTTTTGCTGCTGTGCTTGTATGCCCTAGGAAACTTGCTTTCTTTCACAATTCTGGAAATACATTACATACACAATGAATACCAAAAAAGCAGGTGCAAGAAAGGTACAAATCAAACGTTTATTTTCACCATTGCTCTTATCCAAAAAAAATTAAGAATTGATTAAGCTTGCTTGGAAAGTTTTCTATAAGCACAAATTTGCTATAAATAAGCAAAAAAAGGTTGTTAGAAACATTGAATATATTCTTCTTATGCATACTTTCTAACATACCTAGCATATTCATAACTTTCAAAGACATGTTACTATGCATGGCTCTCCTGTGAACAGGCAGATCAAGAAAAAAGATTCTCAAACACACAAGCCTGAATATAGGTTCCTAATTCCTATTCTTGAATATTTATGAAAGTGGCAATTTGATTAAAATTAACGAAATGGTGGAAAATACTTCTGAAATATAGGTCTAGTAGTCTGGTTTTCCTGTATTTCAGGTCCGGTACACTTGGTGAGTCTTGCTGAATTCAGACAAGTATTATGTTCACAAGTACAAAGAAGGAAAATATTTGCACCTCAGAGAGAGATGTCTGAAAACATCTTAAAGATCCACAAACCAGCAACACATACAAATTTTTCCACAGTGTTTACAATCTAGCCACTTTGGAGGGACCTGATATGTATTCTTTGAAGATGCTGGGTTGATAAATCTTCAAGTCCCAGTTCAACTGAGAAACTTAGCCACAGAATTTATCTTTCTTTTAGAAGAACTTATCAGTCCTTTTGAAAACTGTACCTTTCCAAAGGTGCAGTGTGGCTTGCAATGGCAGGAAGAGTTTGCTTTTATTACCGGTGTTTCTCATACACAATTGTTTCAGTGTATGGAAGGATATTTATTTTCTTCTGCAGAAAACTTTTTGCATTTCAATAGCACTGAGATAAGGATTAGCAGCTTCCCAACAGAAACACAGTTCTGTTAATTCTTACCAAATACCCACAGTGATCAAAAGTGGGAAAGACAGCACTTTGGATTAGTACATGAAAGCCATTATTAATACCTACAACCTGTAGTCTGCATTTCCTGACCATGCCTAATGAAAGAAGAGCAGCCCCTCTGTGCATTGGTTATTATGAGCAAAATCAGCACACATTTACTGTCTTGTAAGTACCACAGAAAGCATCTGTACCATTCAAATAATGGTCAAATTAGGGTATTAGCAAGCCAACTAATTTCATTATAATGAAAGGGCAAAAGAAAAATTCTGAATAGATGCTTTGAGAACTTTCAGGGTGAAAGGAAGCCACAGTCTGCAAAAATAAATATTCATATGAATTTCCAAACACAATACAAAAATACCCCTCTACATTGTAAACTGGACAAGAGATGCTGTGCTGTCTGCGTTTTCCCTATAGAGTTTCAGTAAATATTTCACATTCATATTTTATTCTTTATCTCCAACAAACCATTTTGATGTTGTCCACTGGGGGCTGATGGCATTTGAATATATGTAGATAAAACTGGTACCAAGAAAGAGTGAAAAAGTACTGAATTGTAGTATTGATATCACAGTAGCAGAAACATACGGCACTATATCATACTCAAAACTGTTCAGGTAAAGTGAGCATTTTACTTGATGGCTGCCTTAATTTTGCTGTTATTTCCTTATTCAGGACTGCCAGAGTGAAATTTCAGTTGCAGGAATCCCTACACCTGTTTTGAGAATACCTGTTACATTCCCAATCTCTGATTTTTAAAGAAAGAAATCTCCCCCATCATTATTTTACCTCTTATTCAAACATCTTTGGTCTTTGGATTAAATCAGCAGCAATCTGGGTAGCACAGAAGGCAGAAAGACCAGAAAAGTACTTAAAGTGATTGAGGCACTAAATTCCTATGTAAGCACTTCAGGTCTTTTCCATTTCAGTGAAATAATCCATATCAGAACTCTGCCCACTGCTCAAGCTAGATAACAGCCCATTAATCGCTACTAAATTGGATGGGTATGTTCTTGAACAGGAATAAATTACCCAAACACCTCTGTGGATGTGAGCCATGGAGAAGGACACGGGCCTGTTTTAGAAACTCGGTGCATTCCCAGAGGAGTGTTCAGATCTGGGTGAATGCAGGGTACCAATATGGGAGCTGTATGCCTGTTTAGCTGCTCTCATGTCGTGTTGGTACCCGCCTTAGAGGTAAGCTTCCAGCTGCAGGCTGTGTTATCTGTTCCTCAAATTCTCTCCTGGCCTGTGTGTCTCACTAGCTCCCTATCAGATCCTCCCTTGATTGATTTCCTATCATTTACACATTGCTTTTAAGCTCTCATTTTCAGCACCCGATCTTTGTTTTTAAAACCGAGAAGCCACTTGTTCACAGACCATATGCCACCTGAGATCATAAGCCAGTTCCAGGAGCACAGCCAGGAAAGTGATAGTGGGACAAGGAGCGATGGAGATGCCTCTTTCTCCTACCCTGGTAGGAGATGCCCCCAAAAGGGGACATCAACATCTGAACTGGAGGAAGGGTCGAGGGAAGAAGGAAGGATGAACAGCTTACACGAGGATTTATAAGCTGGCTGAAGAGGAATTTGTTTTATGTCAGCTTTCTTGGGAACCAATCATCATCTTAATAGTCGGTTTTACCATGCTAGATGGAGTAATTTCTAGGTCACAACGTTGATTTTTCCCTGATCACCTATTTTCCTAACGTTATTTTCCAGACTACATTGAAACTTAAGCCTATTTTCATTACTTCATTTCCTTCTACTCTTAACATTATGCTCCTTACATCTATCTGCCTAACTTCTTTACAAAGTCAGGGAGCACAGTCTTATATTTTTCCAATGACTGTCTCCAGCCAGTCAGTTATCAAAACCCAGCACACCAAACATGAACATTTACAAGATTGATAAATTTGCAATAAGGGTAAAAATGAATAATGGGGGAAAGTAATTTGAGTGAGAGATAGTTAAAAGGCAGGCAGTTAAAGTCATTTAATTACTTCTTTATTGTCTGAATTAACATGGTGGCAATGGTTTCAGCCTATTTTTCTTGAGCTGAGAGACAGTTTGTTATGTGCTGTGTCTCCGTGAATATCTCCAGCATGCAAATAGAATGCCTTGCAACTGCAAAAGGCAATTACTCTTATAACATACGCATAATGAAATCTGACTGCATTATCTTTTTGCCCTTAATAAGAACAGTTTACATTTTTGCAATTTGTGATGCTTTTTTTTTCCTTTAAGATATATATTTGCATGGTGCTATTTTTTTAAAAAAGGAGTAATACAGGTCGAGTAGGCAAAAAAATATATGCAGGATGGAATTATGGCATTGCTAATTAACTGAAGACAAAAAGGAAGAAAGCATTTATATGAGGATATGCCTTCCTCTCTAAATTCTAGAGGAGACAGTTCAAGAAATGGTCAGCTTCTGACACTTCAGGCCAGTGCCAGCTGTCTCTGGAGAATGAAGCTGGACATACTGAAGCAATACCAAGCACTTCTGCCTATTGTCTAAATGATGAGACTGCCCAGCAGTCTGACCCTTACAGCCTTGCTGTGCCATGGTGATGCCCTGGAAGACTAGAGAATATCTGTGTAGTTACCAATAAAGTCAGAGGCATGTAGAAATATATACTAAAATTTCTAAGTGCACACTCATATCTATCATCTCTCGACCTGTATCTATCTATCTAAGCCTTCAATGACTCCCCTTTTCCATCATGACATACTGTAGTTTACTGAATATTGTAAATAAGTACGAATGTGATACTGAACCTGGTTCAGCAACTCTTCTGTACTGTAGTCCAATAGTGAGGACTTGCACAACAAGTTTTCCAGTGGGTTTAATGGGAGTACTGAACATTTAGACAGGGTTGTTAATTCACTTCAATGTGAGTAATTCTTTGGCATCTCTGAACAGATGTGAACATGTTAGTTGAAATAATACATTTCTGTTTGATCATAAAGAATTACAGGTATTCAGATAACCCATTTAATTTATGTAATTAGCAAACTGTCTTTATATGCTTAGTTTTAAATAGATGGATAGGTGATGGTTTAGCAAAACCTTCAATCCTAGCAGCTAACGCTCATTCTTTCACTGAGTCACATTGAGCTCTCTTTCAGTATGTCAGAATGATGGAACATGCAGCCCATCAAGCTGCCAAAAACATGAAGTGTGGAATATAAATAGGTGCTTTTAGTACCACAGGTGCCGCTGAATTGTCTGGAGACATATTATTCAAATTTGCAGATAATACTGCATCCATACTATCCAGAGATCATGTCTTCCATTGTTTCTGGAAAGAGCTGTCCTGAAAATCATTAATAAGACTGGTTTCTCATGGGAAAAGTTGTACAACCTGAGATTGGTCTCTTCAAGTTTGCTTATATAACCCACCTGTAACCTGTAAAATAAGAGTTTCATGATATTAGATTATGTTTGGTACATTGCAGGCTTTTACTTCTAGAGTTGAGCCCTCTCAGGCAGAAGAGATTATTTGCTCTGGGCCATGTCCATATTTATGCCATTGTGATGCCTGACTTATGGCCTGGGATATTGCACGTAAAAAAAAAGTAAATTTTGAATATAGCAACAAAAAATATTGCTACTAGGAAATTATTGTACTCTATATTTCTTTAGTTTTCAGGTCCTGAAGTATCTCCTAAAAATCATGCTAGCCACATGAAAACAAACGTTTTCAAACAAAGTAGCCGTGGTCATTCGTGGAGGAATTCTCTTCAGGCTGAAGCAGCTCATGCTTTTTGCAAACAGATCTGCACTGCTTTGAAAAGCCTCCATAAAGCGCTAGATCTGCTGTTTTTTCATCTTGATACACAGCTCAGTTACTGGTGATACACAGATCAGTTACTCCAGCCCCGGATTTAAGTTTTCAATGCACCTTCTGAGAATCACAGCACAGAGATTTAATAGAGATCTTAAGTGTAATAACTCCCATTTAAGTTGATTAAACATTGTCATCTTAATTCCACATTGCATGTAGGAAGCAACTGATGCAGAAAATCAAAACTATTTGGTTTGACATCTAAGTCTAGATCCATGATAAAGCTGGGAACAGGGTCTCCCAGGACCTTATTGCCAATCTTTCTGGCAATACCTCCTTTCCACCTGGCATAGCAAATAAACAATAAGCAGCAAAAAAGAAATCTTATTCTATGAAATGTGATAATCTTTGCCATACCCACAGTAGAAAAGCATGCTGACATATGAATCCTGCATTTTAAAATTTCAGCTTTTGTCCTAGCAAGTCTTTCATGCAAATGTTAGAAAGTAAAATAGAGAAAAGCAAGTGACATCCTCAACAGACATAGCAAAAGAGACTGTGCAAGAAGTGGAGGGATCAGATGTGAATTAAATGAAAAAGGAAAAACTTGGTTATGATTTTTCTTTTCTTATATGCTTAACAGCATCTAAGCTTTTCATTACATTGTAATTATTGCAATGATACAGTTTTATTAAAAGTGCTGTAGTAGCATCTGATATCAGAAAGTAGAACTGCCAGTAAGGAGAGAGCCAGTCTATTACAGAGCATGAAATCCAAGAGTAAATAAATGATGAATGGTGGAAAATAGATTGTATTTTTAAATCTGATGTTGTAGTATTAAGTGCTATTAGAGACAAGCATCTTCTAAATAATGGCCTTAGCTAAAAGTCCAGCTAGCACAAGCAGATGGTTATATCCACATGGAAGCTGACTACAGTTTGGATTTACAAGGACAAATCAGACTGCAGGACTGGGACACCGTTATCAGAGGACACAATTCAAACTGTGACAGTTCACTAGTTCACATATTTCTTCCATATTTTGTTTGTGCCTTTGGGTCCTAACACTGCCATATCATTCAGTGTGTGTGGTGGCAATCCCTGTTGAAATCTTTGAGTGCTGCAGCAATATGAACAACTGCTGCTACTAAATGACTTTAAATCATGTTTATATTGCAACTCTGACATGTGCCTATGTGTCTAAGTAACCTTACACTAGTAATTTTCAGTGTCTAATATTGCATAAAATTCTTTTGCAATAACTCTAGATTGCTGCTACACAATCCAAAAGCCCCCAAATGCTATATTAATAAATATAGGCTTTTATGACATTCTTTTTAAAGATAGATCCTTCCAATGAAATGTTGGCTCAGTGTTTTAGCTCTTTGAACCCTTTATTCCGGAGGCTCTGACTTTAACCTTCCTCTTAAAATTTGCAAAGGTAACTTGAGTGACATTGCTGAAATACACAGCTCCTCTGTGATTCCTCCGGATTAGGTATGATTCAGGTAGCTGCAGTCTGGCCTTTAGTAACCTACAAGAGTTTTCACCCCAAGTGAAAACATATTTTACAATTCTTCCGGGAATGCTATGTATGCTGCATGGGTCCTCACTTAAATGACAATAAAGATGCTAGATTACATGATCATACAAGGGTTCAAGACCTTCAGTACCCCACGGTATTTAGCTAAAAGGACACGAGGAGAGAAAATAGCGTGGAAACCGTAGATGTTGTTCTAGCATCTATATGCTATCACTCCTTCAATTTCTCAAAACCATTTCATACATAATTTCTAAAAGATTCTTTAGGGATATAATTTATCACAGAATCATAGAAAGGTTGTGATTGGAAAAGACCTTTAAGATCATCAAGTCCAGCCACCGATCCAGCCCTACTAGTCTGCCACTAGATCATGTCCCTAAGCACGACAGCTTCTCGTCTTTTAAACACCTCCAGGGATGGTGACTCAACCACATCCCTGGGCAGCCTGTTCCAGTGCTTGACAATGCTTTCAGGAAAGTAATTCCTCCTAATATCCAAACTAAAGCTCCTCTGGTGCAAATTGAGGCTATTTCCCCTTATGCTATCACTAACTACCAGGGAGAAGAAACTCACCACTACCTCTGTACAACCTCCTGTCAGATAGTTGCAAAGAGTGATAAGGTCTCCCGTCACTCTCATTTTCTCCAGACTGAACAAGCCTTGCTCCCTCAGCCACTCCTAAGACTTGTGCTCTATCCTATGACTATACATACCTGTTCATTTATTTTTCTACAGTTTTCATTGGAGTGTGCTTCCATTCTCAACACTGACTTTTAACATTAGGCATTTTATTTTGTTAAGTGAAAAAAACTAAAATTATTTTCTTCCTCTCATTAACAGCTCTATACACATGGCCCAGGGGAACATAGGCAACTTATTTCTCTCTGGCTCAAACTCCATAGCCAGCTGTGAAGCCTGTGGCTGGTTAAATGCTCACCAAAGTTTGACCTGTGTGTCCCTATTTCTGCTCATGAAGTTGCCCAAGTATAATTAAGGGCTTATCCATAATTACAGAGTGGCTCTTTGTCCCTGCAGAATGGGGCGCACAGATGGACACTATAATGGAAATTAGGTAGCAGCCTGTCCATGATTGATGAGTCAGTAAAGAGCCCAGCCCTTACCCTCGCTGGAGTATAGGTGCTCCCGGACCAAGCTGGCAGAAAAGAGACTGACAGCATTTCAGCACTCACGTTAGCAGGTGGTCCTGGGCAAGCAAATCTCCTGAGTGAAAGATGACATCCCTATATAATCAGTTTTCGGACCAACATTGTTTTTAGCTAGAAAATCTCTCTTTCTCAGAGAAAGATACAACAAGAAGCACTTAAGTGCTGCTTTCAGCTCTTCTTTTTGCCTCAGTACCACAGACAAATTCTAGACAAATGAGCCTTCTTAAACGCAGACAGCAGTCCTGTATTTACTTGACTCACATTACTGAAGATAATTTGAACACGAGGTCCGGCCACGTTCATGGTTCATGATCAGACCCAGCGCACAGTGCTGAAACTCCTATTAATTCTCCAAGAAAGCTGTCAGACTCCATTTCGATTACATGCCTAATGAGAAAGGTTTGTCATGCCCCCTGAAAAATATTGGGCCAGTCTCACAGGTTTCTGAAATCTCATTTTCATTCCCTTCCTCTCAGACTCTCTGCCGCAAGGAGCTTGGTGCCACTGCTTAGAAACGGCTGAAGGGAAGAGGAGGCGATGCGAGTGTGAGCTGGCTCGAATCAACGCCTGCTTCTGCTTTGCTGCAGCCAGGTGATCAGCATGCAGGAACCGCGCTTCAGCCCGGAAAGTGCAGACTAAGGCACAGCACCAAGGGACGCTGGGACAGCTGTATTAATGAACCTGTACTGGAAACATCGCGGGGGGATCCATTTTCTTTAAGCAGAGGAAGAAGCAGAATGGATGAAAATGAGTTGTAAAAAGATGGAAGAGAGGAGAAAAATAATTTATAGCAGGCTCCTGAGATCAAGTATGAGAAAAGGAATGTACGTGCTTAACAAATGAGTAAATTTAAAGGATTTTTTTTTTGCTGTCAATCTCTTGCCCTTCCATAGGTATAAAATGGTAATATTGAGACTAATCAGTACAGGCTGGAACTCTTTATCATCTGAAGTGAAGTGCATGTAGTCCTGCTGCACAATAACTAGGGAAGAGAGCTTCTGAGAAATATGCGAGCATTTCTGCTTCATTTGAAAGAGACTGTGACTAATTCTCAGTATCAGTTTTAGTCTCCTCACGTAGAAAGACAAAATTTTTACTGTTTCCAGCTCTTGGGACCTTATCATCAGTCTTTTGACTGTGTAAAATATTCAGCCTCTGGAGGTACAGAAATATATAGAAATTTTAGATACCCTCAACCCCGCCACCCCCCACCCCCCAAAAAAAAAATCTAAAAAAAAGCAAAAAGAAGAATATTAAAATGGTCCTAGTTTTAATTATTACATTGGAAATGTTTTAAAGATTTGAGATGTATACTCAGAAACTAGAAGGCAGTGAAAGGAACCTACCTTTATAAAAATTCAAACCTATGATATATTATAAATAGCTGTAGTTGCAATACTGCAATATGCTAATCTGAATGCCAGATTAAAAATGTTAATGCTATGTGTATGTAGAAACACAAGCCCACTTCCATTAAGCAGCCGCAGGTACTACATTGCTATGCAACATCAAATCTTCGCCCTTTGGGAACTTTT
>NW_010175124.1:54234-54468 GCF_000695765.1 Mesitornis unicolor
ACCTCTTCTTATAGATCCAACCTGTAATACCGCACGTTTATACCTGCCATTGTGAAACTGTCACCAGCAAATACTGCATACAAAAAACTCCCAAAATTATAGCTCATATGTGGCTTAATGCCATGAAGATTAATTGGAATGACATTATTACAGCTGCAACTCCATCTACTTAGGATAAATTAATAACTGGCATTATATATATATATATATATATATTTACAAATTTGGAAATAG
>NW_010175125.1:0-279 GCF_000695765.1 Mesitornis unicolor
ACTCATCTTTCACTGGGTGATCTGTCTTTTGCTGGGCTTTTCCCCCTGCATGAGAAGTAGCCTGTTCTCTATCATCCTCATCTTTTGCTGGTTGTTCTGACTTTTCGGTCCCTTGCTTCTTCTTCAGAGGGGCGAGCTGTATATTTACAGATTGAGCTGGAGTGGCCACAGTAGCTGTTGGTGTGGCAGTGGTGCTTGTTGTAGGAGGTGGACTAATGGCAACGCTCTCTGTGGGAGATGGAATAACGTCAGAGCTCACAGTGGGAGGGGGAGGGTCAG
>NW_010175125.1:324-737 GCF_000695765.1 Mesitornis unicolor
TGTTTGTGTAGCCACATTTACAGAACTCCTACTCAAGCACCAGTATTTAATGTCCACTGCATGTTCAGGACAATAATTAATAAATTAAATATGAAAGATATAATATATTGATAGTAACAACCATATTCAAACTTCTCTAAAACTTGTGGAAATGGAATAGGCTTTGCATGGAAAGCGGAAGTATCCTTTTCCACAGAAGCAAAATTCGCCGCCACGGAACTGGAAGTATAATTGCTAACAAAATTTACTATGTAACTCCTGATATAGCCTGATAAAGTTACTGCCCACATCATCACAGCATAAATCATTGTCAGACAGCAAAGAAAAAGCAGAGCTCTCACCCATTGCTCGTAACGGAAATACAATGGAAATACAGAAGCAGCAAGTATAAAATAATACAACGTGTGCGGCAC
>NW_010175126.1:0-41613 GCF_000695765.1 Mesitornis unicolor
CCGAGCGATTCTGTGATTCTGTGAAATCACCTTTACATCAAGCTCTGTTTAAACTGGCCTTCCTCCTACACAATGTCCAAAGTGACTTGAATCCATGCCATGTATGTGATAGACATTAAGCTCTCGCTTGTAAGATTTTGTAGAATTGTTTGGTTGGAAAAGACCTTTAAGATCATCAAGTCTAACCATAACCTAACTCTATCGAATCTGTAGCTAAACCCTGTCCCTTATTACCACGTCAATGCATCATTTGAACACTTCCAGGGATGGTGATTCACCCCCCTCCCTGGGAAGTCTATTTGAGTATTTAATCACCGTCTCAGTGAAATACTTTCTCTAATGTCCAACCTAGACCTCCCCTGACACAACTTTAGGCCATTTCCTATTGCTCTATCACTTCTCATTAGGAAGAAGAAACCCACACCCTCCTCACTACAACCTCCTTTCTGGTAATTGTAGAGGGGAAATAAGGTCTCCCCTCAGCCTCTTTTTCTCCAGGCTAAACAACCCCAGTTCCCAGTTCATGGAGTTCTTTATTTCATCACTCTTCATGCCTATTATTTTCCTTTGGAATTCTGCCAACAAATTCCAATATTTGTCCACATTTTTTAACTATCTTAACAGATAAAAATAAATTAACTTAGGCTATACTGAATCCACAAGCTGACAGTCTTCCACAAACATGAGAGGCTAGGAGGTCCTTTTTAGTGTCTATCCATGAAAATCACTCTTTTCTTACCTTTAAGTGTGTAGAAGTCCATATGTTAACTACTATAAGCAGCCTAGAAGTCCCAATTAGAAAGATGACCTTATTCTGCTAGCCATTAGTGATGTGCATATCATGAGAAAAGTGAAATAATTTGAAAGGCTAGAAAGTATCAAATTTGTTCCAGATATTTTAATGTCAATCCAAGCACATATGACTAAACTCATCATTACTTCATGTTATGTTCGCTGCCATGGTGACCCCACAACAACCACTCCTCCTTTCATCCAGTTGTTGTAATCACTCAAGACCAACATCACCACCAAAACTTAGGAAACTAAAAGGGCAGTTAAAGAATGCCAGCAGGTTCACTAGAGAGAAAAAGGAGTTCTACCACCAAAGACTGCTCACAGAAGAAGCTATATTCTTACATACATTCAAGGACAAAGCTGTACTATTTCAGTCTTTAATAATAAAAAAAAAAAGGCAACAAACAAACAACAAACCAAACAAAAACCTAAAGTGTTTTCTGAGACTTCGTAGGTAGACACAGACCACTACTGCAGCAAATGTAACATGAGTTTTACATTTTCCCAGCATCACTGTCTACTTAATAAACAAACTGACAGTTTCCTGTTCTATCTGATGACAAAACACAGACCCATAGTGGCCAAATTACAACATTCTCAACATATTGTGATAAAAACCAACCACCAACAACTAAAAGCACAGGTACCCAAATTGCACAATGTTGCTCCAGGATATAACCACCCTACCACAGCTTCACCAGCAGAGTGTAGTAGCCTGCAAGAAGAAAGAAAATACTTTATCTATGAGATTTCCTTTCCCATTTAGTCTCAAAAAAAAAAAAGAAATAAACTAACAGAAAAAATAGTTCTGACTATTTTACACAGGCTCCAAGCGATACTACAAGCAAAGAGTCTCTAGAGAGATTAGGATGCTTATTCTAATTGTGTTTACAATTTAACGTTTTATAAAGAAGCCATGGGCAACTGAATCATCTTGTGAAATTATGGTGGTTAGGATATATTCCCAAAAGTACAAACATTTGAGTTTGGCAAGTTCTTTACTTGTATTGCCTCAGGCGCCAATAGGTTTATCCTTTCCATGGCTAAAGTTGGGATTGCTCAAGATCATGAAAAGCTCGTAAAGCTCTTCGAGAAACAAAAATCAACTTACTTTTGCAAGCTAACTTGTCAAATGAAAAAAAATGTCTCTTTTTTTTTTTTTTGAGATTGTACAGAGTAAGATTAGCCTTTCATAATGATTAATTTGGGGTTAAAAGCCAGGTTAGGATGGGGGGGTTGCTGAGCACACATCTGTAGTCACCCACAGGTTTGATTCACCTTTGCAGACAGAAATCCATTAGGTGGTACAGAGCTCCACAAAGGAATGAATACCAACCAAGAGAAAAGATTAAAACAGAATTATGCTAACAGACAGCAAATACTTTCTTTGGGATCAGATGAAAACAAAGAACAGCAGCAAATAAACACAAAGTTTATTATTGCCTGCAATTCATAGCCTGTGAGTGAGTTAAATACACAAAGATGAGATACATGGTAGATGGAGGACTCAGGAGAGGTACAGTTATGTGTT
The DNA here is from genome assembly GCF_000695765.1 of Mesitornis unicolor. Lineage (NCBI taxonomy): Eukaryota > Metazoa > Chordata > Aves > Mesitornithiformes > Mesitornithidae > Mesitornis > Mesitornis unicolor. Next base: position 2,327 of record NW_010175126.1, read on the forward strand.
TTCATCACCAATCTGGAGACCGGTAGTGAATTGGATCTTTTCACTGAACAGGCCAAATAAAGGTTTTATTTTTACTATATACCATTTTGGGAGGGAAGACAATGGTTAATGGCTAAGCAGAATTATTTACATGATACCAGATTAGAGTAGAAACTGGGGTTACACAGCTCTTTGTTGACTGGATGAATAACCTTGAGCGAGTCACATAATCTGTACATTTATCAACAAACAAAACAGTTTATTGCAAGTTCTTTGAAGCAGAAGCTATGCTCTGTGTGTCTGTACAGCTCCTAGCACAGCAGTCTCAGATGGGCTTGGCAGATCACACTGTCATTCAGTTCATCAGTATCAATAAAAATAAAACATGTGGAAACTGGCTATGAGACCAAGCGTTTCAAATCAGACAAGCAGTGAGAGCTCACAATTTTAGCAGATCTTTTTTTGTCTACATAACTGAAGAGGTTACAACACAACAGATGCTAAAAGATCCTTCCAGCCAAAGAATTTTGGGATATTCTGTTTATAACATTCCAAAATTTAGAGAATACTGCAGGCTACTAAAAGGATGCAAGGTGATTCATGTCAGCAAAAAGCCTATCCCACAGAAATTTATGTCACTCGCAGGACTGATATTATTCCTATTAAACAGAAAGCAACGTAAGAACTTCAGCTCCAAGTGAGTTACCTTTCTTTAACTCTGCTTTTTCATTCCTAGTATCAAATAACACCCCCAATACCAAGAACTTGTGGTCCAGTGCTAGGGTTGTTTCCCCAGTAGATCACTGCAAGAAAATTTCTGTAGGGTTGAGTCTTCACTTCTCAAGCCAAATCAGGGACAGTCACAAGAAGTCAAGAAATCTGCAATGTGAAATGCCACAAACTTCTGAAGGTTGGCTGTCAGCTCAAGAAAGAGGACAGTGACACTCTGAAATAAACAGAGCTTTTGTTTTCACTCCAAACTGTTTTATTGATACTGATGTTTTCACTTTCAAGCCAAGAATTGACTTGCTGTTTGATTGTCATCTGACTGTCATCCTTTGGAGTATCCTATTAGAAAGACTGGCAATTTAAAATGGTTAAAGCAGCAAAGCACCTCACTGCATTTATGAACGTGTCAAATAATTCTTACGCAAAGCCCATTTAATTTACACAAGAAAAGGAGCTGTGCTTTTTCCATGTTTCATTTACCTTTTTTAGGACGTGCAGCTTCATATCCATCACAAATTTGGTATTAAGTACCCAACAGTGTAGATGATCTATAAGAGATCCCTTACAATTTCCTCAGAAGGCATTTTAGCTGCAATAGAACAAGGAACAGAAATGAGAGTCACAGATGGAGAACTGTATCTTTCAGTCATTGGTCCAAGCTGATTTGCAGTCAATTATTTTGTTATGTTGAGGCCCTGGCCAGAATTCAGATCCTGAGCAAAGCATGCCTTTTCAACATCCCACCTCTTACTGACTGCTGGAAAAGGATGCTGTAGTAGAAATAAAACAAACTAATAAAATTCTGAAGGGAATAAGTGAGAAGTTAAATCTGTACTTGAACTGAAAAATCTGTGGAAATTAAGACAAAAGCTGGGGAATGTTTAAACACTGTTTGTCCCTGACACAGAGATAAGTTATCAGTGAAATAAGCTAGAACTTAAACACAAGCAATGACAGAAAACTGAAACAAACCACACTTCCTATAAAATTTAAATCAATAAAAAGATTTTTTTTTGTTTGCTTTCCTCACTTAACTATTAATGCAAAAAGAAAAAGAATCAGAAGATGTCCAATAAAAAAGTGAAGAGATTCTTAATGTAATACTGGCAGGGTCCATAACTCATTACTAATTGACACAGAAACAAGTTATTCCAAAGGTAGAGCTGAGCAGTTAAGCTCAAACTGGGGCTGCAGCCAGCACTTATTTTTGCCTCCAAGATGCAAATAAGCATCCCTGAACACTGGCATACTATAGAAGCTGCACTGATTTAGAGCATGTTTTAGGATCCTGAATGAACATCAAGGTCACACTGTGACAATGCTCTGAAGGAATTCCTAGAGAAGTGATCCATGAACACAAAGGGACACCTAAACCAAACTCTCCATCAGTAAATTCCTCATACCAGTGTACTCGAAACGTCATCCTGAGATACACACATCAGTGACCTCAAGCTCAGTAAAAACTCCTTGAAGAGAGCAACACTCCATATCACCTTCTTCTGAGCTTCAGCTACTGTTAACTGGTGGGTAAAGTTGAGAAGTTGCTTTTAACCTGTTTGTTGGGTTTTTTCTCCGTAGCAGGTACCTTCTCAAAATGCCTTTGAAAGACAGCTTTTCCACATAATGCAGCACAAGTGTGCCAATGGTCCTCCAGGAGTATGCACAGCAAACTGAACACCTATTGTGTCTTACTCCATTTGAATTTTGTGCAGAAATTCAACGTGCACTCAGATGCCTTTAAAAGTACCTTCAGGTCAGCACAGATCCATGTAGTGCAATACAGTCACATTTTTCTGACACAAGCTAACAATTATCTAAGAAAAGTCATGTACAATGGGAAGAAAAATGTTACTCCTAATTGGAGCATCAGTACAATGCATGTGTCTCAGTGACTTGTTTGTGAAACCGGTCTTCATTGCTGTCAGGTATTCAGAATACAAACACCACCACCTTGTAACAACTGAAGGCTGTACTGTTTGCTGCACTACTTTCATTCAAACTAAATAATTTCAATTCGGTTTCAAAGCTTTCAAATGTAGTATTTTAGTTTGGAAAGTCTTCCTGCTATTTTCTGGTTTTGTGTCTCCTGTCCACAGTTTGAAATAAGTTTTCTTGACCATCTCAGGTCCACAGACAATGCTACAGGTGAAAGAGTTGCAGTTATTATGTTTGGCTTGCAGACACTTGTACTGCAGAGGTAAAGTATTGTGGTAACACATAGCATGAAACATAGAAATGCCTTGTCATATTTTTTGCAAAGACAGATCGTGAGCAGGTGACCTCCTGTTCTAACATTCCTTTGTTATGTTTTTACTGTTTCCAGAAAGAACAAAAAAATTACATTGGTGAAATCTTAACTCTTTCAAGATGGAATAAGCACTATTGCAACAAGTACTATTCATATGGACTGGTATGAATGGCTGGAGAAAGACACTACAAGAATGAAGGTGTTTGGCTGGATTAGCAGAGAGTGACAGAAGCAAATCCCATTTGCACACCTGTCTCAAAGCCTCTCCCCCTTCCTACCTTCTCACTACTCCTTGTTAAAGGTAACAACAGTGGTAAATCACTTTTCATTACAGACTTCCCTGCTTGCCTGAACCAGAGAAAACATGTTGATCCTTAGAAGACAAATGCATCGGATATCACTGGCGCACAAGTTTCTGCAGAAGTTAGCAGTGGAGGGACACCTAGAAAATGTAGGATGGACCAATACCCTTATTTATCAGGGTGACATATAGCTATGGAAAGTTCTAGATACTCTCGTCAGAGTCATTCTGTTAAGGAGCATATACAATAGATCTCTTCCTCGGTGCTTTGAAAAGCATTTTTCCTACATTGCCATTTATTTAAATGCATCCAGATATGCTGATAGTAAATACACTGTGTACATGTTTCAAATGAATGACGCAGCCAGACCATACATAGCTAGCACTTGATAAAGCACTGCTTTCTTAATAGCATTTGATTTCTACAGACATGCTCCCTGGCTTCTAAAATGTTAACGAATACCACAACTGATATTAAAATGAAACACTACTTGCTTTCTAAAGCTGTCCTTGTCAATACTAGTAGTTTTTAACACTATAGCAAATCTCCTTCATCATTGATGTAAATGCTTTTCTAATTACATATGCTGATATTTTCACCATTAAAATACATAAAGTTTAGGATTATTTTTGTTTGCAAAGATGCCTGAAAATAACCGCTTTTTTTGTTTGTTTTGGGAGGAATGAGACAGTCTTTGCTAACTGTTCATGAGAGAGCAGCAATTACTACTCATAGGGCTCTCTGTTCTCACTAACCCAAAATATCTATCTTCTGATGCAGCACAGATAAACTACTGCTGGGAGTCTATTTAAGTCTGATTTTATAAAGGAACTGGAAAAGAAAAAAACTGGGAAAACAAGGCAGATTGCACTTCTATGGTACTTATAAGTTGATCTTATCCTCACTGCAATATAGCCATTATATGGATTATGCTTGAAGTGGGGCAGCAAGGTCTGTTTCAGAACTGCATTATCTAAAGTACTGTGAAGCATTTTTCTCCATTCACAACTGGTGAAGAAAACTGCTGAAATTATTTTTTCTCTACACGTGCACCTAGATACTGTGTCATCTATCTGCATACTTAATATTCCAAGGAGATGGTTACTGTAGTTTATGATATGATGATGTTTTAATCTACATGGTATATTTTAATAAATCTACAGTCTTAAAACAGGACTATGGGATAGACATATCAGCATTTAATCACATTGCAACCCAATAAGTCTTTCTATCTTAGCATATGCAGAGAGAAATAGGGGCTAAGATGCAAGCAAGGATGTTTTATAATAACAGCATCACTAAAATACAAAGCTGAGCTATAATACACAGGCTCCAATTGCATCAGATATAGAAAAAGAACCACGGAAATAAATAAAATAAATTATTCTAAATAGCATATGACCAGTACATTAACACTGCATTGATTTTTTCATACATTAATAATTATTTTTAAATTATATTTTAATAACAGCTAAGAATATGGATATTTCTAACACTTGAACTTAATTCCCTTTTATGGTTATGTATTAAACATGTGAGACCAGATGCAAAACTTCTTACATATTACAGCACTCAGTGAACAATTTGGTTCATAATTCAGAGCTTGCTGGTCCTCACCATTTTATGTTCTATAACGCTGAGATGGGAATGAGGCTGAAACACAGCAATAAGGAACAGATATTCACAGTACCTCAACAAAGTCTCCAAAACCATAAGAAAATAATTTCGGCCCACAGGTTCTAAGCATACCCTTTTGCATTCCAACTTTGACGTGCCCTAGCTCCTCTGAAAATGTGCAACTGCTCACGGAACACTTTACAGACAGGCTAAGATGAAGAGAGGGAGGGATGAACAATTAAGTGAAACTGTTCAGCATGTGGAGTGCTTTACCCCCCCCCCAGAAAACCAACCAACCAACATGTTTACAATAACATGCCAGTAAATGGCCTGAAGAGGAAAGCCAAAACTAGAATGGACTGAGAAACTGGTACTGTTTCATACCACAACAGATGCTCAACTGTCTCTGTTATACTGCTCCTATGGGTAAATAAAATACTTAATTTTCCAGTATAGTCAAATTGATACATTGCAGAAATATTTGTAAATAACTGCTGAAACAGAAATTTGATGGTAAAGTAAAGAGACAAGGAGATGATAATTAAAATGGAGACAGAGGGTTCAGGCAGAAGTAATGAAGCAGTAATATGACATAACATTCACTTTCTACCGCATACAGTCCATATTGCTGTAACGCTTTCAAGTGATGAACTAAGGCATTCTCTCACTCTAGTAGTTCAGTTATACTGTTTATTCTCTTGCTGGTTGAAAAAGATAACATCTACCCATTTCAATCCCTTCAAAATATTTCAGGAAAATTAATCCCTGAAAACCAGAACAAGAGACTAGAATGTGGTGCATTACTGAAGTGTTGACTTTACTGATGGCTGATATCGGTAAGACTTCAGGAACTGGAGAATATCAGCCTGCATCAGAAACACTGCTCTCACACAGACACATACTAAAGCAAAATTAGCAACAAAGACTTTCACAAGATCTATGATGATTTCCCTGCTGACACACCAGCCAATATTTTGTTTTGAAGCAGAGACAGCTGCATTCAATGCTACCTGTATTCAATGCTAACCCTTCTGCATCACAAAGAGGCATGAAGAGGGTGCGAGAGTGTCAAGGGAATCTGTTCTTTTCCATTCCCATTCTAAACTAAGTTTTGTAGACTAAGAATAAACCAAGGGAAGAGGACAAAAACTTGCCAGATAAATTTACTGCTCATTAGCTGGAATTTTTACAGACCCTTATATTTTATTCCCTAAAGAATACAGGCTCACATACGCAGCCCAAAATACCTGCAGTTTTGGCCTCACAAAAGATGGGTAAGTCACCTAATCATACCTGGAAAGAATAAATGTCCTTGCCGTAATAGTGTTGTACTGAAAAAGAGCAGAATACCATCAAAATGAATTCTGTGACTGTCAAGTGCCATTTCCCATCATTAAATCCCAACCTAGTTTGTCACAATGGCCCATGCCAGGCACAAAACCTCCCAGTACAGCACAGCAAGCAGAGCTGCCCACGGTCGACATGAGAAACCTGGCAAAAGAGAAAGGCTGAAATCTCGTGGATCCTCAACCGCGCTTCACTGACGGCTGAGGAGAGGCCTCCTTTGCGGTATGCTCTCTGAAGTTCCTCCCTGAAGGCAGCATCTCTCTGAAAAAGCTAATCAAAACTTATGCATTTCTTAAAAAAAAAAAAACAAAACAGCCAGATGAGAACAGAGTTTATTGAGCACATTTCTGGTCAATACCTCCTATAGTTAAAATGATCATACAGATGAGTACAGAAAATTAACACATACATTCTTTCTCTGCTGAAAGATTTACTCCTGCATCTCCTATCAGGAAAAGAAAATCGTGGCTACTCAGTTATAGGCTGTCACTGGTTGAAGTACTACAATCACCCCAGTTCACAACACAAATTTCAAGCATATGGACTATAGGAAGGGAAAGCAGTCAGGGTATTTATCTGTGTGTATGAACATTTCAGCCTCTACTGTAAATTATTTTTTCATAAAGTAACCATTGGAAGAGGAACAGTGACCCAGCTGTTCCTCTTCAGATGGAGGCAAGTGGGACAACTCCTGTCCTTTGAGATTCACGCTAGTGGCTGTTGCCACAGTCCCTCATGGCTATACTTGGTAGGTTGGGTCTATCATGTTATTCAATCTTTTTTTCAAAATGGAGGCAGAAGGAGCAGGGTTTGTAAATGAAATATCAGTTTTCACTTAAGTTATATCAAGAGTCAGAGGGGTGTAAGTGATTGCAGAGGTTACTCACAAAGGAGACACTTCACTTCTTCCATTTCACAGTTGAATTTGTTGATTAATTACAATATATTTGAAGGGAATGAACAACAAAGAAATCATATCTCGAGCTCAGTTTCAGATAACCATGATACTTGACTCTAGCAATGCAACTCTGACTTTTTCAGTGACAAATGTGAACAACCAAGAGTCAAAATAGCCAGCTCCTCCAGACACTGAAAGGTTTTTTTCACAGAAATTTGAGCAACATGGAGATAACCTGATAATGCTTGAGCAATAATGCACTATTTTTATAGGCAGTTCTTGAACAATGAGATCCCAGAGATACTGTTATTATCTTTACTTTCCAATAACTTAGCTCCATTATTCATCCACTGTGAGCGGATCATTTTCATGAATTCATTTGCATCACAAATCTAAACCTTTTCTAGTTAAAGCTTTCATATCACTTTTGTATGGTTCTGAAATTAATGCAATATTTCCTAACACAAAATAAAACAAATTTGCCTAGTGTTTTGGATTGCAAAAGCAATATATTCAGTCTACAGATTTCAAATGAGGGTAGTTTTCAATAAACTGAGATAGCATTTTGAAAATATCTTCTTAAAGGATTTGCTCATTTAAAAACACTTCACAGTCAAATCTAATGGCTCCTGTTTGCAAACAATACTAGTGACACAATGTTATGCTGCATTAGAACCTGTCTTGCAGGTTATTCCTTATACTATCAGTTACCCTTTGATAAAGCCTCCTTCAACAGAGAAGGTACTCAGTAATTCTAGCATAATCACTTTAAGTGGATTACACAACAGTACTTTCATTTTGTAAACAAGAGGAAAACAGAATAACCAAGAATAAAATATTTACTTAGTAATTTATCACAGAATTGCAGAATGTTACAAGTTGGAAGGGACCTTAGAAGACCATCATTAATCTTACCCCCCTGCCAGAGCAGGATCACCTAGACCAGATCACACAAGAACGTGTCCAGGCAGGTTTTGAATGCCTCCAGAGAAGGAGACTCCACAACCTCTCTGGGCAGCCTGTGCCAGTGCTCTGTCACCCTCACGGTGAAAAAGTTTTTCCTTATGTGCACATGGAACTTCCTATGCTCCAGCTTGCTCCCATTGCTCCTTGTCCTATCACTGGAAATCACTGAGAAGAGCCCGACTCCTTCCTCCTGACACTCGCCCTTTACAAATCTGTAAACATGAATGAGGTCACCCCTCAGTCTCCTCCAAGCTAAAGAGACCCAGCTCCCTCAGCCGCTCCTCATAAGGAGATGCTCCACTCCTTCAATCATCTTTGTGGCCCCGCACTGGATTCTTTCAAGCAATTCCCTGTCCTTCTTGAACTGAGGGGTCCAGAACTGGACACAATATTCCAGATGCAGTTTCACCAGGGCAGAGTAGAGGGGGAGGAGAACCTCTCTCGACCTACAACCACACCCCTTCTCGTTCCCAAGCCTGTAGCACTGCATTGGGTTATTGTGACCAAAGTGCAGGAACCAGCACTTGGCCTTGTTGAAGCTCATCCAGTTGGCCTCAGCCCATGGATTCAGCCCATCTAGGTCCCTCTGCAGAGCCTTCCTACCTTCAGGCAGATCAACACTCCCTCCTAACTTGGTGTTGTCTGCAAACTTACCAAGTAAGCAATCAATCCCCCCATCCAGAACTTTGATAAAAATGTTAAACAGGAGTGGCCCCAACACTGAGCCCTGCGGAACACTGCTTGTGACTGACTATTACTAAGTATTTAGCTGCTCTTTTCCATCTTTCACAATATGTACCTTGCATAAAGTAGCACATGAAGATGAATAATGAGCTCACAGGAAAGCAAGGGTCTGAGCTACAGAATATTAAAGAAAGAGTAAACACAGGCCTGTGTTCTGCTGTGTTTTCAACAAGGAGAGAAAAACATCAGTTTCCCTCTATCCACTGGAATATGCTTCATATTGCAATCCAATATACTCCCCTCCATATGCTAACCTGTTCCACAAGGGAGCTCCATCTGACTGCCCAAAGAGCTCCAAGCTGCCTCTGCTCCCCTGGCTTCTTGTCTTTTTTTGAGTCCTGAATTCTTACAGTAGGTTCACAAGATAAACCTTTTAAAACCTGATACCTCTGTTAGCCCTGCATCCAAAACCAAAAGCACATTCAAAACCCCAAGATTTAAAAGTAAGCATCACCATTCCCTTATGGCTATCCCAAATAAACCTGTTAACACTGAAGTCATATGTACCTCTGCCCAGAATGTTATTTGTTACAGCACTGGGGCTGCTGTGACAGAAGTGACTGACATTTCCATTACAACGTATTATTGCTAAGCTACATGACAGCAAAGTCACTGCTTAGAACATAAACCCAAAAGCCAGGAGAACTCAACAACAAGTCAGATGCATTGTCACAAGGCAAGCAACAAGAAAGGGCAAAGCCTGGGCTTGCAAAGAAACAAGACAAGGAGGGCAGGGAAAGGAGCTCACCCCTCTGAATTCCTGACTTATTCATCTTTCAGCTCTTGTTTGTGAAAACAGCCCCTCAGAAGCGGGAGAAAGGAACTGCATCTTCAAAGGTTAGGCTCTTTGCAGCAAGACTCACAGGCAAGAGGGTAAAAATCAGAGCTGTGCAGGTGAATGCTGCTGGGCTGCGATACACAAATGCAACCAAACGGTGATAGATACAACATTAGAACGTTTCAGAAAATTCCAATACATGCAGTTGTTCCCATCAAACTTACCTTGCAGCTATTGTATCTTAAATACTGTGGTGCTAACAACCTGAGAATGAAAATATTACCAGCCCACTAAAGCTATCTTCATTGATTTTCCATGTCTAAACAAAGTACAATGCAAAAAAGGTAATCAAACAAACAACCTTAACTGTGAAAACAAAATTGGATTTTTAAAAATACTGTCATTTTTATTAATCTGAGGTGATATTACTTAGCTGAAGATTGCCCTTTCATTTACAATAAATGTTTTTTTTTCAAGTTAACATTCACTATTTAACTGAACAAGGAGGATTTTTTTAAATGTCTGCTGTATTTCAGACAAAAGCTCTTTTTTACCACAAAGTCATAAAACCTTATAAAAGGAGTTTACAACGGGGGCATTGACATCCCCTTAACTGCAGCAGCACCAGCTAAGGCTAATATAATAGGAAAAAAATTTCAAAGATAAGAATCAAAGTGTTTTATCAAGGTCGTTCATCCTATTACAATCTCTGCTTCTACAAACCTTTTAATGTAGAAAGTCACCTACTGGACAGAAAGCTGTTGGTACAAATCTGTATATAAAAGCATTTTTCAGTTACGATCGGTGCCTGAAATGCCAATAGGATTTCTTCTGTGGAATTTCCTTTTAATGAATTTTGGTGTGAAGGATGGTCCTAAAGTAGGTTGACCTGGGATTTTTATTTATTTTTTAACACACTAAATTGTATTTGGTCAAGTCATATTCTGTTTTCAAAAATACAGTCAAAGTAAAACCACTGAAACATCATATCTTACCACAGGTTTACACTGCTGAGGCTCAAATCAGAGTCTGGTACTTGGGTCCTTGAATGTTGTTGTTGGCCTAACCAAGGAAATGCTGAGAATAAGTTAAATACAGACAAGAGTATTTATATCTGAGGAGAAACACATTTTCCAATGTGCAAACGTTTTTAAGAAGAAATGGGGGGGGAAATATTTTCATGCACTGCCAAATTGATAAAAAAATTTTGAGAATTCAAAATTATCTAAATAAATTAAAAATGTAACTATTTTCTCCCTCCAATTCTGTTTGAGTTTGCTGCTATGTAGCATACTCTCCCAAGAGTTAACAGTGTCAGTAAGATCCTACTGGATTGTTTTTTATGGAGATCTCGATATACTAATTAAAAAAGCAGATGAAAATACTGAAGCTTTCACTTCCTTGAGCTATAGAACAGCTACTGAAATATTTCTGAGAATAACTGCACTTGTCTTGTAAAATAGAAGCAAAGTATTCCAGCAGATAAGATTAACGGACACCACAAAAATAGAATCATCTGTTTATGTATTTGGCTAGATTCACTTAGTTTCTCAGCAGAAGACAACAATATTTAGGGAAATATATGTATAAAAGAAAATCTCTTTACTAAGTTGTCCTGACAGTTGCATTGTGTGATTTAATTGGCCATGTCTTTCATCATGAGACAAGTTTTCCAAATATATTAGCTGCTAGATTTAAGAAACAGCTGAAACTGAGAAGGCCTAAGGAAGAACAAAATACATTTGAAAATAAATAACTGGGCATTCTAGAGATTGCTAGGTAGGCACAAAAGGAAATGGAGGGGCAAAACATTCGCCCTTACACAAATAATTTCAGTTAAATCTATGCAGAAATGAAAACTTTGTAGATCTTCTCTAGAAAAACAGAAATTTTACTGACAGCTCTTCACCCCTATGATTTGGTTATGAAAAGGGGGTTTCTTTTACCCATATAAATCAATGTTTCATCAATTCAGAAGCCTATAAAACCACTGGGTCTTCATTCGTGTCAATACACAACTAAGCCTGAGCCAATGTGAAAAGCCTGCAAGGTACTTAAATAGGGGAAAAAACTGTGTTTGGATGAGGAGAAAATTTTCAGTCAAGGATATTAATCTCAAACTCTTGGATACTAAGTTGAACATTCTTCTATTAAAATAATTTAATTAAAAGTGTAGTTTCAGTATTCTATGTAAGGGAATGGTTTGAGAAAGGTGTTTTGTTTTGTTTTCATTTTCCCAGGAGGAAAATTTAAATTATATATCAATTTCAAGCAGAATTATCCCAGCTTGAAATACTGCAGTTGGAATATTGCAAAATATTCTTGAGTCAATGCAGCATTTTGCTTAAGCTATCAATTGAGCTGGAGTGTTTCACAGAAACTGCCCGGAGCATGCATCACCAGCTTGTTGTCGCTCTCAGCCCATACCCATTGGCACTTATGTCATTTGTATGTTGCCAAAGAGTGCTGCGACTTGTGAGAGGCTGGTGCATGCTTCCCGGATATTTAAGGGTTCTTTTCATGCTCTGGTTCTCATGGTTGCTTTTTAATCTGGTTTAAATCTTTGAGCACAGAGCAATGAGGAGTCCTGTGGGACTTGGCAAGAAGCATGTCTGGATGTTATCACATCAAGTGGCAGGTGACTGGCACAAATTCCAGGATGTGAGCGTACAGTTATAGGCAGAGCGCCCAAACCATTGCAAATCCAAAGCAAAGGCCAAATTTTCCAAAACCCTACCTCTGCATACCAGTATGTATTTGAAAAACATCCCATCCTCCAAAGAACTTGTATTCCCTGCCCAGCATCCTCTGAAGCTTTCCCTAACATGGAATATTCTATGTAACATCTGATCCGTTCCAAGCACACAGCAATACATAACGAAGAAGGCTTTAATTAAGATTTCCCCTTCACACTGAAGTAGCCAGGGACCAGCTGCAACACGCTTCATTTTCCAGGATTTTTGCTATGAGGAAGACATGCCAGCCATGTCAAATTTAGGCCAAAGTAGAAAGGAGTGGATTTACAGAACTGGAGTGCATCCTGTATAAGTTTGAAATATGTTTCTTTCCCATTCTGTACCAAAGAAAACTTTCTAGAAGTTGCTGGCAATAAGTTTATCACAAGGGCTATTTCAAAATTCCAGCAAATTTATTTTCTCTTTTTTCTGTTTGTTATCTTATTTCTTTCTTAGCCCATCTTCTTCCATTCCTTGGGATGCCTTTTGAAAAGAAAAGGAATCCTGTAAACTGAGAGACCTGATATACATCCATAGACTTGTATCATTTACCATAAAGCAAAAGATTGTCTATTATGGATGACAAAAGCAAAGAGCAAAAAATAACAACCTTAAACCAATTAATTGGTCCTGGAATTAATAACCAGATAGTGAAACAGTCTACACCACCCCAGAAATCATTAGCAGAATGTGCATCACAAAATCCTTTCCAACGCCGTTTCATAAGAAAGGAAAAAAACATGGGAAAAGAGAAACTCTGTAATTAAAATCATTAGCAGAATGTGCACCACAAAATCCTTTCAAACGCCGTTTCATAAGAAAGGAAAAAACATGGGAAAAGAGAAACTCTGTAATTGTTCTGTCTCTGGTTTTCATTTCCATCCACATAAAACTGTTAGTCCAAAGTTAGTTGTTCAGGATGACAGCTGATATATTATCATAAGAAAATTTTCCAAACAAAAGCAACAGCAAGCACACAGCAGCAAAGCCCAGTCTCTAAATTTGCACCTGCACTGTTGTCCTTACTATCACTCACGACTGCCAAAAATACGGACTACGTGCAGCAAAGCTGATATGCACAAACATACCGAGAAAGCAGACAGACCATCAATGAGTTCTTTTCAAGCACTGCACATTTTAGCACGGATGTCTTGCAGGTGCACTTCACAAGATTAAAGTGTAAATATATGCAAGCATTTAATATCACGCTTCATAGAGAAACTGTTTAGAGTGATAAAATTAAACCTGTTCACAAATGTCTGAACATCACAAGAACAGCCATATTTTGTTTCAACAAAGGTCTACAGTTAGGAAATACTTTAAGAAAGTAGGAAAATATAGAATAGCATATCCTTCCAGCAGGATATTATATCCGAAAGCAGAGGCAGGAAATGTATCTAAAGACTGCACGTTCCTTAAAATCCACAGTTAGGCCTATTCATTATAGCTCAAAGATATCAAATCTCATTTGAGGTGGTTCATATTTCAGATCTCCGTCATACCCCTTGCCAATGAATTCCACAACTTAATTACGCATTTATGAAACAAGTATTTTCTTTGGTTCGTTTTAAAACTGCTGCATGATTATTTTATTCAGTACACCTTCATCCTTATGTTGTATGAAATAATAAAAACGCTATGTCTATGCCTAGCCAACCCTAGTCCCCTCTTTTCCAAGGAGAAAGTATACAGCCATGTAGTTGGTCCTCAACAAGATATTCTTCCATGTTTTTATTGTTCTTGCTCTCTGTAGCTCTTCTAGCTCCTTTAGGGTCTTTAACCAGTCTTGTCTGTAACATTCAAGATAACAATGCAACCTGGATTTCAAAAGGCTTGTACTATTTTTTTTCCTGGAGGCTCTGTAAAACTGTATTTTGCTCTTTTACGAGTGTTGAGCTGTTATGGTTTAGATAGTTGTTCTATAACCCAATGACTCCTCCCTACCCAGAGAGGGGAATCAGTAAAAGGAAAGGAGACTAGTGGGTTGAAATAGAAACAGATTTAACAAAATAGTAATAGTAAACACCAGTTTTAATAACAGTATTAATATAAAGTTCTCAGAGCTATACTCAGTCAATGTAGCCTAAGAGTAGGCCTTAAGAGTAGAACAGTGGGAGAGTCCCTCTTGGCATGTCAGGCATTGAAGAAGGAGAGCCATCCCAAATCAACTCCATAATTTATAGCGTGCATGAGTTTTATAGCGTAGAATAATTTTCATTGGCCAGATTGGGGTCAACTGCCCTGTGTTTCCACTTCCCCCAGCCTCTGCACCCATTTATCTCAAGGCTGCTAAAGACTGATCATCACCTACCAAAAAGTGCTGGCCAAAAAGTAAACCAAAGTGTCTTATCAGCTTGCTCCCACTGAAAATGACTGCTGAAGTCTTTTCAGAAATGCATTTTTCCTGAACAGAAAACTGATTCTGTCCCAGTAAACCAGGACACAAGGCAACAGTTTAACTGAACTAATCACAATGACGCTAAAAACTCCCTCTTGAATAGTAATTACTAAGTCACAATATACACTAGATACATACATTCCTTTGCATTTACCAGTATTTAATTTCATCTGCCATTTGGCTTCATACAATGTTTTACCTCTTTACTTTTGAGTATGCAAAAATATTTGATTTAATCAATCAGCAGCCTGTATCTCATAACTAATCACCCCTTTCCAAGGTTATTTATGAGCATATTGAACAGAATCAATATCTGAGCAGCCAGATTGAAAAACTTCCCTTCAAAATTCAGATCCCCAAATATCAATGACACCCTCACAATGAAGGTGCAAAGATAGATTTGGGGTGTTTTTACTTGGGATTGCAAATCTTTCACTTTATGAAAATTTCATTCCAAATGAGATAGTAAATATTAAAGCTGGAGAAACTTGGGAAATGGTTTCTAAACAACTTACTTGAGCAGAACCAATTTTAATTTGGATTGTTTACAATATATTGTGAATTTTCACCAAAAAATCTTTGCAAATATTTAATTTGTGTAATTAGTAGATTTTGTTTGTTTTACAGAAGAAAAATAATTCTTTACTGAAGAGATGAAGCCAGAAGTGAACAAGTTTCCTAGAAAATGTCATAAAATATAATGACGGCAGCTACAAATAGCTATGTACAGGGACAACTCTACAGTTCAAATCACAGATTTTAAATATCCAAAGCATACACTGAGCAGACACCACAGACTCCCTGCCCCTATGCTTGCAAAAGGGGTTAAAATGTTTTAAAGTTAACCATAAAATACATAACTATAGTTCAAATAAAAAAGTATGGGTTGTTGAAAATATTATTTATACCCATAATTAATCTGGCCACCTTCAAACAGTACTCAGTTATTTGACTGCTTTACTGGCGTGTGTAACACACTCGCTAGCAGAGAATTTCTTCAAATACAGAATAATATCTATTATACTAGTTTGAGAGAGAAAAATTAAAAAAAAATATATGGGAAAGAAGAGAGCTGCAGTTGCAGAAAGAGTTTTCAAAGTTCAATCCTTCTGGTCAGTCTATGTGCACCATAACAGACTATAATAACAAGCTATCACCTCAGAAAGATTAAACTTGACATTATATGTTCCTTTTCAGAAAAAACTGGGGATAATCATATCCTACTCCCAAAAATAGGAAATTTGCTGATAATGTAGGTAACAATCAGAACTGGATGTTTCTAAGCCTGTGCCTCACTTAGGAATCCTATCTCCACACCAAATCCTACCAAGAATAAATGTACTTTATTGTTAATAATAATTAATTCTCATCTTATATTCCTTATTATATTGTCTCTGCAGTACGCGGGTTTGCTCAATGCCCTAATTTTTCCTCTCACACAGTTATTTAAAATAAGCTTTTCAAAACTCGTGAGCTTGCTGAGCTGAGTCCTTTTTCTCTTTTACTAATGTGTGTGCTCGCCTGGCATTTCTATCCAAGCTCCTGCAGCTCTGCTTAAGAGTTAAAAACTGTAATAAAATTGAAATATGTTAATATAAAAATGAAGAATGGGATTTGTCTTACCATATTAAGAAGATTAAGCAATGGCTAGATAGTCCTGGACCATCTAGGGTTTAACTTCCACTTGTCAAAGCTGCTTCCTCATCTCTATAAAGACACCAGATTATAGCGCTTTTCCAAGGTCAGGGTATGCTGTCTCTGTAAGTGAAAAACATGAAAGAGATTTATTAGGCAGCAATATACATCTATGCATTTTATCTTTCTGCAGTCTAAACACCTAAGAGATGCTTGAAGTAGTGTTCAAGAGGAATTCAAATAAATTATAAATGATGATGAAGTCTAACTTGATTCAAAACTGATGGGGTTGCATCGTTTAACATTGTCAGGAATGTGGGGTGCCATTTTTTAAGCAGCACATTTTTTGTTTGAACATGTGTCATACACCATCTATTAGGAAGGTATCAGCATATATCAGACAAGCTTTCAACTGGAAGATCAGCATAAACATATTTTATATTACAATAAGCTTTTAAAATTGTAATCAGTTTATAGGAGGTAGCTGAACTGTGAACAACCACTTCTACAAACCTCATGGCCCAAACAGATGTATTCTGTGTATGCCAGTATATATGTATGTACACATACATATCTCAGCATATATCATCTCTCTATAAATAAGATTGAGGAAAAGTAAAAGTAAGGATTTTTTATGTTTTTTACAGTACTTCACAGGCAGCTAATGGACTAACAGCTGTATAAATATATATATCTCAATAGTATATAGCCTTGTTAAACAAAGCAGTGGCAATACACTAAACCAGGGAGCTTCTCAGACATAGACCACTTTAAAGTACATTTGCAGAAATTAACAACGATAATATAACAACATTGTCAGTACTGTCACTCACACTAGTTCTCCTGTGGTATCCTGAGGCCAAGGTCAATGTTAGGAAGTCCATACTGTTTTGTGCCACATATCACCTTTCATGTGACTAGAGCATTAAGTAAAACTTTCTGCTTGCAAACAGAAACCGTGTTGCAAATGCCAGTATTGACCAATCCCTTCTGGTCCATTTATTAAGAGAGTACAAAACTTTTTAAGTAAAGAATCTAAATAACTTTGAGGATAAAAAAATACAGCAAAGAAAACCTGTTCCTCAATCTTTGAAATCTTTGTTACAAAAATAAAATACTGAAAGTTTTAAGACAAATTTTGCAGGCATGCTTCCCACTATGAAGAACTTCACTTCCTCTTGGTGTCTGTTTTCTACTTTCCTTGCAAGCACTGGAAGATAGATTTGGGGAAAAAAGGGAGAAAAGCACCAAACCCACTCAGCAGATGACATAAAAATGTCCCCAAGAATAAAATGAATCAAACGTGAAAGATTGTTTTCAGATGATCCCAAGGCAGCTTGCTTTTTTATAGAAGTGTCACACTTATACAACTAAAAGTTAGGCTGTAATTTAACACAAACTCGGTATTCTAAAAATCAACCTAGACAGCAGATTCTGATACCAAAAGTTGCATTCTCCATCTCGATTGACCCCTGCTTGGCTCTAGTGGGCACCAGCACTCCTCCTGCGCTCGCAGCTCTCTCACCCCAGCACTGCAAGAGCAGGTTGCAAGCGTTCTTCATTCCTGCCTAACGTTCCAAGCGCAAATTCACAACTGAGAGTCCCTGGGCCTTATGTTTTCAAGACCTTGGTTTATTTATCGCATGTTATAAGCCTCCAGAGGTTCTCATAAAAATCTACTGAGGATTTTTATGCTATAGAAACAATAAAGTCAAAAAATACAACCTTCCCTAATTCTCAATCTGGAAAAGTCTTCCCTAGCTGTATTTGAAACACTAACCTTAATAAGTTAGTCAGGCATGTACCTGTAAGCAAATGTACAGTATTTATAGATCAAGGAACCCAGAGTTCAGGACTCGTACAGGTATTCTTCCAGCAGTACTGATGCAACTAGAACAAAAACTCTGCTTGTCCATTGAATTTGTTCCTAATAGAAGTGGATCTATTCAAATAGGCTGCAGAAAATTGAAAGAAGCTTGAGAAGATGAGATTTCGCTGATGAATGTCACCATACAGTGCTGTACGTATTGAGGACAGAGTTTAAAGTGCTTTCCATCTATTTGTTATTTCTTGCTCCTTCCCGTGTTGGATGCAGTTTTGCCAATCATCCCTTGCTTGAGATCTGTCTTTGCCCCAGCTCAGAGTATCTCCATAATATGTCATTTTGGATCATGTACTTATAAAGAACCTTGGAATCAAATTCCAACAAAAAACATTATCCAAACCCTTTTGTTTAGGTTGACACAGGCTATTTAAATGGTAATAGCTGCCAATGCTCGCATACAGTGTTTCTCCTGAATATGCTATCACTCCCTCTCTCTGAAACTATCACGGGTGGTTATCTCAAGCTGAAAGTTTCACAAAAATTCTAAAAATCTTTAAATTAGATTAATCAATATGATCAAAGCTTGATGGCTGCATAAACATCAGCATATCTGCAAAACAGGGCTTGAAATCTCTAACTAAAGTCAGGTGAACAGTTTCTTTTCTATTTAGCTGTTAGTTTCGAATTCAAGTTTAGCATTGCAAAAATTAATAAAGTAGTGATTAACCAGACAAAGACAAGGAAAAGTCATTGATTCAGCTAGACCTGAAAAGGAATTTTGCTGAAATTAATTGCATCTGCCAACCCAATCTAAAACATTTTATATAATACATCACCTAAAAACAGAATTCGGAAGAAAACATTAAGAACAGACAAAACTGAAAGCTCTCAACTTTTTTAGTTTATACTGGATAAAAATTCTCATGAATTTTTATATTTGCATAAATTTCTTTGCAAACAACTCTAGACCATTCATACATGCACTAAAAGAAAAAAAAATGTTGGGAGGAAAGCGATGCAGTAAACCTTTCACTGAACTCCCCTTATGTTTACATCTCAATTGAATGAGAACACCTCCAAAGACAGCAGAATCATTGATAGATTATGACCAACCAACCTGGAAAATTGATTTACCCACAGTGACTCAAAGGAAAAAACTTCATCTACTGAAGAACTGCTACCTGCAGCAGTTATATATTTCAGTGATCCCAACTCCTACAGACTGATAGGCCAGCTGTATTTAGTTTCCATAATTCATATAACTAGAATGTATTTTTATAGGCCCCAAATGCACAGACTCATTAAGAAAGAGATATGTACATAAACAGAAGTCTAAGGAACATAGAGTCAAACAGTAAAGAGATTATTGAAAGTGAACAGTCATCCAGGGGCCTTACTTGAATTCTTGAAAACAGTCAGTCAGTGGTTGTATTTGCCAATTCAGAGTGCTTATCTCCTCCTGCACGTAGCTTGCATAGCTCCAAACTTTTTCCTGGTTTGTGGTCAACACCTCGGTTTGCCTTGCAAATGTTTACTGGTTGATGTTGACTCAGCTGGCACACTTGATGACAGAATTTATTATGAAAGATATTAGAGCCTTCAGGCACCATTGTGCGTGTTAGCACCTGAAATCATCTCATTTTATAAACACTTTAGGTGCTTGCTGAAATCTGTGTCACATAGCAACTCCTTCATTAAAAATAAAGAGCAAAAATCTTTTGAATGGCTTGATCAATATACATCAAAAAAATCACATCAACTTTTATGGATTTTCTGCCAAGCCCTCCTGGACAAACCAGCCTAACTCTAGTGATTGACAGAATTATCCTAATTTGTGTCAGCTGAGAGGCTGATCATATCTGCTGATGTTTTACTTCATAGTCAAATGCGATTAAGTAGTGTATTAATTGTCATAAATGTTCTATTTCTGTTATATAGATTAAAATCATAGAATGGTTTGGGTTGGAAGGGACCTTAAAGATCATCCAATCCAACTCCCCTGCCATGGGCATGGACACCTCCTGTCACCAAAAAGCTGGGATGAGAATTTATCGACATCAATGTGATGGAGATAAACAGACACTTCTCTATTACAGGCAGGTACAAAGGGGAATAGTTTCACCAACAACACACACCTTGCCTGGTGTGTTTACACATTATAAAGGATACAAACATGCATATGAATACAATTTCCCATAGCTAATTAAAATAACTCCTACTCCCGATCATGCATAGTGTTGACAGAAATTGGGTCTGGGGTGGCTCTGTAGCCCCTCACAGATCCCAGACTTAAAGGGGAGAGACCTTCCAACGCACTTGGGTCAAACACTTGGCTAAAAAAGCTGAGGGGCCTGTTTCACATAACAAAGGTTTAAGGCTCCAGTAAACTTTAAAGCAATAAGTTTTTCATCTCTGATTCACTTTACAGAGTGGGGCATTGTTGGTGATCGCTGGCTTGGTTGCTTGGTTGTTTGGTTATACCTTTAGTAGATGTACTTTTAGAAAGAGGTACTTCTTAGTGGATAAAACAAACTAACTAAAATAGGGCCTGGCCTATACATAGGTTCATTAGCAGCTTTAACATCTCTAAGAGAGAGTTCTACTTTCATTTTTCCTATATTTGTAACACTCCCACCAGTCCAGGTTGCCCAAAGCCCTGTCCAACCTGGCCTTGAACACTTCCAAGGAGGAGGCATCCACAACTTCCCTGGGCAACCTGTGCCACTGTCTCACCATCCTCACAGTAAAGAATTTATTCCTAATATCCAGCCTAAATCTCCCCTCTTCCAGTTTAAAACCATTCCTCCTCGATCTGTTGCTACCTGCCCTTGTAAAAAGGCCCTCCCCAGCTTTCCTGTAGGACCCCTTCAGGAATTGGAAGACCGCAATAGATAGTTTATATATAATATGCACTCCTCTGTATCATGGACATTCAATGGCATTTGTGTTCCTATGTCATCAGTCACAGATTGTGTTGAAGAAAGCATGTGACGAACTAAGATTTAGCATTTAGGACTGTTAATATCTAACTAGAGTGGAGTGAGCAACTAAAACATTAGAAGAAGAAAAGAAAATGTCAAAACAATAGTTGTGTTTATACCGGCACTGAGGTTTTAACACTAGCTGATATACGACAGACAAAAATGCCGCCTCCTTCCTCTTCATCCTTCCATCCAAGAACAACAATAATTTCAAAATCCTCTGCAATTGATATTAGAAACTCCTATAAACTCAATTTTTTTGCTTTCTTTCCAAGTAATCAGCCTGCTTCCAGGTCCTCAAATGTAGCTTGCACTGTTCACAAAACTTCCTTTCCTCTGGTACCTGTGTACAGCAAGGAGTCAAGCTCCTTTTACTCATAGGCTCAATGACAAATGGCAAACATGGCAACTGCAAAATGTCATTTATTTGGAGCTCTCCGCTAAGCAAATGCCACATCACTGAAGATCTGTTTTGCATGTGGCCTCGTAATATCCAATCAGCCTCACAACCACATACTGTAATGCTGCTGTGGTTAACTGAAGTTGCTAAGCTCCTAAAGAGAATTGCTTTACACCTTAAAAGTTCACAAACAGCATGCAAGTCCTTAACCTGTTTCTTTTAGGACATAAAGATAAAACAGACAGAGTTGGTTGAAATAGTTAACAAGACAAATGACAGCAAGCTTTGCGGCTGTGTTGCGTAATGAAAACACACAGGTATTTTTTGTTGACCACACACCTCTTTCACCACAGAGTGTCACTTTAATCTCCCATAAAACATTTTGTCTTATGCTGTCCCTCAGGTTTTTTTCTGACAATCGGTTCTCTACAGTTCCTCCACTTTTCTCGTCCACCATGTATTGCACATGAAACAAGGCTTTTCTTCCTGTTTAGTTATGCGATAATCACCTTTCTTGCTGGTCAGTTTTCTGAAAACTTTTATCCAAGCTTTGCACACTGCATGCCTTGCCACCAATTCTGACTGCCAGAACTGTGGGGTTTGCTTGGGGTTTTTTCTGATTTTTATTTTTTTTTTATTTGCATTTGACAAAGCTGAAGATCTCTGAAAAAGTACTACAGGCCATACTTGAGACACTGCTGTTCTGCTACAGCATCTTCCAGTTGAACCATAGCAAAATAAAGTCTATGTCAGTCATTTAGAGTAATTCTGCTTTCTCTCTTTTAACAGACTTCACCTGCTACCTATGCTGTGAGTCCCCGATGGACAGCACCATTTAACTCCTCACTAGTTGATTGCTGGTGCAGAATAACAATCTGCAAAGCATGTACCTCAGGAAATACAACATTAGAAATGTATTATTTTTGTGCAAAAATATAATTGGTAAGATGTCAGCACTTGGGCTGTGGAATCATCCCAGCTGTCTTGAGCTTGTCAGCTTGTTACGATGACTCTTTGACTGATAGCCAGCAAGCACACAGTGTTAATGATAGGGTGATATTTGAATTTTCCTTACCCACAAATCATGATGGCATAGATTACCCAAATTTCAAAATCACAACTATCATTAAAATGCCTCATATAATGCATGATTTTTCATAGAGCAAACTTAACAACGTATTGGAAAAGGATTCTTCAACTCCCTGAGCCTGCGTCGCAGAGCACTGCAGTCAGTGGTGCTGTGCAAACACGAGAGCTCTTCCCAGCATTGTCAGGCCCTCGCTGAATATAAATAAATGGAAGTATAAAACACGTGAAGTCAAAGGTAAATCTTACAGGCTTAAAAAGTTATTTCCTACAGGACCTGTATGGAGAAAATTAATTAAAATAGTGACAGAAAAAAAAATAAACACGCAAACTTAGGTACAACATTCAAAGTTTAAATAAAGGTCTCAGTACTTGAAATAAAACATTTACCTCGCCAAAAGAAAAACTGTCATCAGGCAGCCTTCTGTTTAAATGAAAAAATAAACTGAACAATGAAACATGTTTTGGTTTTTTCCAAGTTGCACACTAATGTGTCATTATTTCTGATCTCATTCATGCCACAGCAGAATACATAAATGTTACACGTTAAGCCTTAAACCTGGTCACTTAAAATTCCAAATCCATTTAACACATTTGAGCCAAATAACTTTAGTAGAAGAGCATGCTTGCTGGATGGATTTTGATGACTTCTTCCAATATTAATACAATTACATTACAATTACCATATTTGCAAAACAAAGAACACAAACCAGAAAAGCATAAAAAGAAATCGATGATGACATTTTCATTTACACAGTACATTCAAGTCTGATTTTTTTCTACTCAACATCACAAATGTGTTTTGAAGCCTCAATGCAGTAAGCATTATGCGTTCACTTCAGGAGTTTCATTTGCGTTTAATTTGCCTTCAATAAATGAATAGGATATTTATTTTGGAGCCTTATAATCATTTCTTATTAAATAATACTACGATCCAGACATGAGAAATCTCCATACTTTTACATTTTTCACTCAACACTATCCTGCTTTCATTACATGTTTATAGTGGAAATTCTTAGCACAAAGTACTTTCATTTTTTTAAAAAAACAACATGCCCTGTTGTTCTGAATTTCTATTGAAACTGTTTCTAATGTAGATGATTATAGGGTTTTTTCATTAACTGAGATTAATACTTTTCACTAATACTGCATACTTTATCTTCTTCAGTGCTGGGGGTCTTCAAAGTTCTCCAGCTCTTTGAGGCTCATCAAGTACTGAGAAAGCTTCACCTGAAGCTCAGAGATGAGAAGCATAACTCTCAGAAACTTTGGTACTCTATGACAGCCTTCACTATGGTACAGATATCAAGTCCAAGGGAAGAAACTTTTCACTCATGGAATAACACCATTGATTTCATCACTGACTCCAAGTGT
The DNA here is from genome assembly GCF_000695765.1 of Mesitornis unicolor. NCBI lineage: Eukaryota > Metazoa > Chordata > Aves > Mesitornithiformes > Mesitornithidae > Mesitornis > Mesitornis unicolor. The sequence goes on from NW_010175126.1 coordinate 26,369, forward strand.
CCCTAACTGGAGGACTTGACCATTTTAACAGTCAAGAAACATGTAACAAAGGATGATAAGGGAAAAAATTAATTTGACTAGACATGAAGTAAGGTGGAAGAGAAACTGATATACAGAAATGGAAGGTTACTCCAAGAATTAATGCAGCTATAAAGCCTGTTGTGAGAAAAGAAGACGTTATTGCTCCACAGAGGAGAATTCTGCTCAAACTCAAGTTCCGTAAAAACAGAGCCAATGCCTCACGATTCAAGATTACAGAAACAGCTGGGCAGACCCTGAGAGCAACCACTGTGACCAAAGAGATCCTAATTCTCAACACTAAACTAGGGGTTTTTGTTGTTTTGGTATGGTTTGTTTGTTTTTTAAACTTAGCTTTCCTACCACAATGCAAACAGTACAAGACAGGAAATAGGAGTAACAGGGAGAAACTTAGGTTAGATGAAATATTTTTATTGCAACCAAGCTGAAAAGCTTTGAGTTGTCCAGATATTACAGGTATGAATAACAGGAAAATAAAACAAGAATTCAGCCAGATTAGATCTAGGAGAGCGAGAGTGAAAATAAAGCTAAAGGTGTTGCAGAAGCAAAAGAAGAGAAAATGAGGAAGACAGACAACACAGTGTAGCACATTAGGAATTTACAGCCAAGCAGAGAATATAAGGTCAAAATGGTAACGGAAGCAAAATTACCCTACTACAGTCAGAGGTATGGGTGAAAAGATCCTTGCTCATGTCTCACAAGTGTTCCCTTTCAACAAAGGGGTGGGAAATCCTCAAACTCAAATCCTGCTGAGCCTCTTATCCCAAACACAGCCACTGCAGTACATAAGTAACACACAAGTAACTGAGATCTTCCATCCAGTTTAAATAGGGGTTGAGCATCTCTATTTCTGCAAGTCCTGAGAAGACCTTTGATGCAGTTTTGAGATTGTATTGGAAGGTCCACCTATATGAATTAATTAGGGACTTTATTTTGGGAGATTGAAGAATTTAATTACGTACGTTAAAGCTGCAAACATTCCTGAAGAAGCAAACAGGTTTGTGGATGCTCTGTCGTCATGCCAACTACAGCAGCACTAGTTCCCAATAACGGAAAAAGAAACAGAGCTGTTATTTATGCTGATTACTTTTTAAAATATTGGCCAATGGGAGTCAAGTTCAGTTAAGAGATTTGTGGTCTCACAAGTTTCATCAACTAAAAGTGAAAAATTAGTTCATAGCATTTAAGCTTCAAAGGAGGTTCGCTAACAGCTGGCTGAATTCAATAGATCATTTAATACAGTTTTTAGGGTCAGAAATAGATAAAAGTTCAGTGTATTCAGAAAATGCTCGAACACAGTAGGCCCTACTTTTGATAGAGAATTCATCTATATGGCTGATCTGGGTAAGGATTCATTAAAAATTCTAAATTGCTGGCCATCTGTTAGCAATGAGTAACAAATACTTACTGAAGCAATTTTTGATCGGTCTATGATGCAATTTATAACCATACAGTATTGGACTTAAGTCTCTTTACACAAGAATTTATTCCAATGACTTTGATTCCTTTTTTTTTTTTTTTCAAACAAGAGAGAATTCATTATTTCTTAAATACCGCTTGAAGGACGTGGGAAGGAAATCCTACATAATATTAAGAGACTGCCTTTAAGAGTGGGAATTATTGCATTCATAATGTTGCTCTGATCCTACACCTGACTTCAGTGAGGCTCCTTTGTAAGTTCAGAGATCCACCCACACTGCCATACGCCCATTTAGTTGTAAGACTTGCTGGCTTACATAATTTCCTAATTCAAGGACTAAAGAACGTTGGCAGTTTTTATTCCTCAGAGCATTTTTTCTTTCCCGATTAAAATTCAGTTCCTACGAGAAATAAAACTTTATATTATCAGAACATACAGAAAAATAAATGAAAAACTGAAATCACCAGTTTTAGGAGCTTCCTTTCTTTCTTTCAGTGACTCTTTAGATATCATTTCCTCACCAGGAAAATGTATATATAAATGTAACATGTGAAACTGTTACAAAACAGGTTTTTTCCTTCTCATGATTTAACCCTAGCCAGTAACTAAGCACAACACAGCTGCTCGTCTGCATCCCTCCCCAGCAGGGTGGGGGAGAGAATTGGAAGAGTAAAAGTGAGAAAACTCGTGGGTTGAGATAAAGACAGTTTAATAAGTAAACCAAAAGCCACACAGGCAAGCAAAGCAAAACAAGGAATTCATTTGCTGCATGGGCAGGCAGGTGTTCAGGCATTCCCAAGAAAGCGGGGCTCCATCACGTGTAACGGTTACTAGGGAAGACAAAACACCATAACTCCAAACATGCTCCCTTCCTCCTTCTTCCCTCAGCTTTATAGGCCCAGCATGACATCATATGGTATGGAATATCCTTGGTCAGTTGGGGTCAAGCCTTGATATGATAATGAAACCATGTCTGTATTATCAACACAAATCCAAAACACAGACCAATACTAGTTACTATGAAGAAAATTAACTCTATCCCAGCTAAAACCAGCACATTGCTGTTCTTTGCTATGGGAGGATTGATCACTACACTGAATTTGCAAGAAAAACTGGGAGAAAGTTAGGAAGTTGCACGAGAGTCTGCAGTGACTCTGTCACTGCAGAAGAGCCAGACTCTTCCATTCGTTTCCACACAGCCTTTAATATTTGCAACATAAAAATGAAACTTTCGATTCTAACTTCCTGAGCTACACTCCATATGGAAGCTGGCAGTTACTTTTGCTGAATGCTTGTAGCATCTTCACAGCTGAGCAGAATAACACACAAAACTAGTGAGTATTCTGAAAATCCGTTCACACCTCTGTCTTTGTATTCAGCACTCCCAAAAAATTGCCCACTCTCAACATTATAGTAAGTTGGGCTTAAACAGGACTGCTTCAAAATGCAAAGTCAGGTCTTAATCACATAAGTTCATACTGTTACTGCATTTTCTAAGCCTTGCCACACACGACTGATTACAAAAAAGTCCAGGCAGTTGCTCACTGCAGAAGAGCTGCAAGTGAAATCAAAATTCCTAACTCAGCCTGGGGCTCCCAACTAGGTGAAACATGTCCACACCAAATATGAAACTGCCCTTACAGCATCACTCCACACATGGATCTCACTCTGCTTTCCTAGACAAACAATACCTGATAAATCTCATTAGTAATATCATATAACCCTTAGCATAGACAATAAACACAGATGTTCTGCCTGGCAGAATCAATTTTCTATGTTAGAAAAGATCATCACTAAGGCAATGGTATTCTTGTTTAGAAGTGATCTTAACATGTTTGTCTCGCATAACGACGATAACTCAGTCAAGTGCATACAATAAGAAGAGAACTCACATTAACATTTTAGCATGCTTTCACTAGCAACATTATTTAAATGAAAAACTTACAAGCAATTAATAGAGTAAAATAAAGGGAATAATCATACCATAAAAAAAGCAAGTATCACTGGTCACTGATCAAAGCTGCTTACTAAGAATGGCTACTTTATCTAAAGCATTACTTGCATACTCACTTTTCCAGTGTATGATACACATTTTAACCTCTATGCTGTATTGGTAGAGAAGGATACACAAGAATAAATCCTGACAAGAATGACCATGAGATTACTGCGTTGAACGGTTTAAGGCCATTGATTCCTAAAGTCATAACTGCCATCCCATTTGCTAGCTCTTTGTGTTCAGGTTTTTTTCTTTATTTGCTTTCTTTAATGTGAAAATTTCCAGTGCTGTATCCTTTGTACTAGAAAGACTTGCTTAAAACAGATTAACACAGTAAATTAACTTCCATAAACTCATTCATCAGTTTATTATATAAATCTTGCATCAATGTTTCTCCACAGAATTTAGCAGCACTATATGTAAGTAAATGAAACGAAAACATTTGATTTCACCAGAGTTACCACAGCTTGCAAAAATAGGGAGAAAACTATTGGAAGCCTAGTCAACCTGATCAGGTCAGTTATACTGCTACAAAAATGTTAAAGAATAAAATGAGGATTCAGTTTCTCAGAATATTTGAGAAAACAAAGAGAGCAATAAAAAAAAGAATATTTTTGAAAACTACTCAATTGTGAATTAAGTATCACTTCTAAACATTATTTTGTGTTCTGATGATCATCTTAGGCTGGTAGAAATGTTTTTATCTTCTGTTAGCTCAAGATCCCTTCCCACCATGTGATGATTTTTTTCCTATTGCTTTATATAATGAAACAAGTTTCAACATGTATTTAAGATCTGATGAATAACTGTCTTCTGTGGGTTTTTTATTTCCTGATCAATTTTAGAACAGGAAAATCTCTCTTTTCTACCTTATGCATCAAGTTATTCCAGTAAAACCCATTATATTTATTGTTTTCTACTGCCCGTTATACAGTTTCCTCTAACAAAGAGATTTTGGCACCTTCTATAAGATCTGAAGCATGACTACGTTTGTGCTCTAAAGAAATCAAGTAGGCAATGCATATCACTGAACTGTATTGCTTGAAGACTCCCGTCAGCCCCTAGAAGCCCTGTTTTAGCGTTACAGTTACTTTTCCAAATAAATCTGGATTTTTGAGCACTTGTTATAGTACACAGCACCTTCATTTATCGCCTGAATAGGCAGCATTTTCCTATCCAGTATGTTCTAGGAACAGACACAAACCTATTTGTTCTCTTTGAATGAAAATTACATTGCAGAAACTCTCCTATTGCTGCTTACACTCGAAGTTTATTTACAATAGTGCAGCTCTGCTGTTTGGAAAATAAAATAGTCCCTATAGATATTGATATTAAACATGATAATAAGTCAAATGTTCAAGGTTAAACATAGTTGTAGTAGTGAATTACATTAATCTATATAGCAAAGAACATCAGATTTCCTTTAGTTTAGTCTAATAAACAGCACCACCAGCATCATTATCCTGAAAAACAGCCCTCTGATTCACCTGAGATAAATACAAGATTTTGCTGTCAAAAATGCAACTTAAAGACTGACTAGGAAAAAGATGCACTAAAGTTAACAAAGAACATCTTCAGTCTCTTCAGTTCATACATGCAAAGCTCGGGCACATTCTCCATTGAGGAGTTGTCCTAATTACAGACAACAACAGCAAGCACTGGTGCAAATTGTAAAATCTTACTATAGACTGGCTGAGCTTATGCTACCTGTGATTTCCCCTGCTGCAAATAACACTGTGCAAGCCACAGCCTGGAGCAGCTTTGCCTTGCTGCCATAGGAGCTCGTACTGATACAGTTACTCCTGTTGCCTGCCCACAGGCAGCTGAAATCCCAAACCAGCTGGAACCCAACTCCTTGGGTCACAATAAAAAAACCAATAAAAATCCAAGACAACAGCTTTTGTCCAAAACTGTTCAGAGAGATTCTGCTATCTTTAGACGCAAAATGAAGGTTTTGTGGCTATTATATGGAAAGTGACCATTGCCTTGATATAAAAACTGATACAATTGCAATAAACTCCATTTAACAAATACAAAAGGTTTCCAAGACCAAGGGTTAGTTATCAGAAAGTTTGTATCAAGTAAAAATAACTATTCATGGATACAGGTACAAGTGTTATTTACATATAAACTGTATAGATTCTAAAGCCTGTGTAGTGCTGAGAAGAGCCTGTCTTTCACATAAAAAAAAACCTATAAAAAAAACCAACTAAAACAAACAAACAAAAAACCAAACATGTAGAAGGTAGGAAAAAGCAAAATTAATTGAGGCTGCTGATCTGTGTTTTGTATGTTTGCTTAGACTGACAGAAATGACAGGACATCATTTGGGGTAGGAGGCTTAACACCAGGTTTCTACTTCCCTGACACTAAGGACAAAGAACTACAAGTGGAAGAAGGAAAAGATTTGGTTTTAATTACTATAAAGATTCTGGAAAAGGGACAGAAGAGCTGAGCTATTATTCTTGTGATTTCTAGCCTCTATCGGCTAAGAGTAAAAGTACCAAGGAACAGGCACAGTCTTTCAGCACAGAAACAGGTTGCTTAGGAAGAACTTACTGCTTTTCAACAAGACTCATCTTGAATAATAAGAAAACACTTTCACCAGTATTAAGGTGTCTGCGGGGCCTACAAATACATGGGACAAACTACACTGAATGTACCTCCTACAACTGATTTAAATAAAGATTTATCTGACATACTCTCTGCTGCTGCTGTAAGTGGATTCAGTTCCTACTTCTGGCCATATATGACAGCTGTAAAGCATTTGGGAAAAATAGGAAATCTGACTGCACATCTGGAAGAGCAAAAGTATAAATCTGTCATAACATCACTCAGAAGAAAAGTTATCTCAGTTCTGAAGTGCTTCCCATGAGTCAGCACTCAAAATTTCCTCTTAAAGAATAACAGTATTTTTTATAACTGTGCAAAATACAATCGTATATAGCTATATACAGAAAGACAACTTTATGAAAGAATCTCCCACCAACACTGGACTATTCAAAACCTTTACAATTATATCCTGATTTAGTATGTACATGATATCTAAATAATATTCATATTAGTTTTGCGATAAAGAAAAATACCTTTGGGAGGATTCAGGACATCACGCTTTCCTTCTGAGAAATTTATATTTAGACAACCTCTACTTTCATCATCCGAAACACACAGCTGCAATACTGATAGATCACAGTATATTTTAATCAGTCTGTGTAGTGGTTAGGACAAGACAGAAGTTTCAAATATGTAAGTCAAATATTGATACAAATTGGTTTTCCAAGATTATCTTTTGCTAGGCAGCAGATGTATAATGCTCCTGAAAATGAAATGGACTATGACAGCTATGCTAAATTCTGCTTAGATAGGCTTCAGTGGGAACTGGTCCTCCTTCATAATTTAAATTACCGCTCTGTCACATTTTAATGCAAGAGATAGTGTCTCCACTCCTAGGATTTTCCCCATTTTTAACTGCAGAACACAAGTTGGTCCTAGGTTTTTTGATTTTTTATGGTTAACAATAAGATTCCCTTATTTTAAGGAAAGAAAAAAAAACCCACACAAAAAAAAACCCAGCAAATAAAATATACATATATTTCTGCTTTAAAAAAGAAGCTACTTTATCCATCTTGTGTATTTTAATAACACACAACATAGCCAAGAAGGAGGCCACAGTCTAGACTGCATCGGCCTACACATCTTACATTTTATGCACATTTACTTTAACATCTTTTTGGGGAATGTATTCTACAGTTTTATGACTCTATTAGTGGCAAATACTATCTTATGTTATTTTCAGCTAATCTAGGCTAATTTTCTATGGACTAGTTGTAATTTTCTATGAACTGTCTCCTAGACCTATCCAGAGAAACACTTTTCTCATCTAGAACTTTAAGGCTGTCTACAGTTCCCTACCTGTGTGTGCAACAATGGAATTATTAAACTAAAAGATTTCTTTAATGAATATCTTTCAAGTTATGCAGATTTCTGGATTTTACAGAAATATTTTAGATAAGACTTCTGGGCCTTTTCTTGAGAACCTAAATTTCCAGGAAATTAATTTCTAAACCACTGCAAGAAATTATGTTTTTTTTAGAAAAAATATTCAGTATTAAAGAAGACAATTTAAATCAATTTTTGGTCTGACATTTGAAACAAATACCTAATGGCAGTGAAATATCTCCCTCCAATGGGCTGAGAAACCTTTAATATCCAAATAATCTTTAGAAGATGAAGACAGTAGAGCTGGTAAGATTAACTGCAATACTTAAGTGGCCATTTATGAACTCTACACTAATGAGTTTTGAACAGGTCAAAATGTATAATCACTCAAGTAATTTGTAATAGCTGCTACAGTTATTAGCTGAACCATTCTAAGTTTTAGCTTTGCCACGCTAAACTATTTTCTGTAGGATCATCCAAGATGTTCCTCTAGTGCAAGATTTTGTCTCCTAACTTATTTTTTTTTAATCTCCTCTACCCTAATTATTGCAGATGACACTAAGCTAGAACACATCTTTACTTTGACATAACCACCACAGAGATCTTTACAACAGAAAATTAAGAACAGTTTGTACAACTGAAGGGATCTGGGTAGCCAGAGCAGTTATCTGACAAACGTTTTTGAATAAAGTACCAGGGCCAATAACATGGTATTGCTGTGAGAACTGTGGTCACCAGTGGGCCATCCTTCCACAGTTCTGTTTAAAAATATAATCTCTGGTGAAATTAAGAGTTTTAAGGAGCACAGCAATGCTGGTTCTTTCAGTCTGGTAAGACAGCTCATCTGTTCTCAAAATGGCTCATCTTATTACTGAACAAAATACCTTGCAAGTACACAAAACACTGCAAAATAGATATTTAAATTGTTATCAAAGTTTACTTCAATTGCTTTTGTTCTTTCCTGTAACTCTCAATATTTTTTCAGAGAAATATAAAGTTATACACAGCATCATTATGGCTAAGTCATTGCAGTTTTGTTACAAACAAAATTTTCCCTTCTGGTTCAAGTCTGAACATTTCAGAGACTCCAAACATGATGTGATCAGCCAAGTGAGAAAGGGACATCTTAAGGGCACACAAAATTGACAGCTGCTTAGACACAATTAACCGTCTATATCTTTTGGATGAATGGTCAGTCCAACCACTGTAAAATTTTCTATATCTAATTCACAGACATTAATAAAATATTATGAACATTGCTTAGCTCAGCCTATTAAATACAACGTAGCAGTTGCTTTCAAAATTTACAGTGTATTACATGAAATATTTTATTGACCATAATTCAAATATCCAGATTCCAACCTTAATGGACTTTATGTGAAATGCCAATCCTTTAGCAATAAGTGATAACAGAGTTAAAAAAAAAACAAAACCACCACTCTTGAAGAACAAAAGTCTAGAAATCTATGAACTAGATTTTTACAGCAAGTGGTCATTTTTGAATCTTCAAAAGCATTTGTGTGCTTGATTCCATAATAGCCTGATTTTGAGAGACTACATTATGTTTAACTATATGCAATGCAAATTCCTTCACAGTATCACAAATTCAGTATCCCAGAATGGAAGTATTCAATTCCACTAATCCTTTTCTAAAATCCTAGTGGTGAACCCTAGTTTCTTTCATTCAATCAGAAATACAGATGGAGAAAAACAAATGGGAAGGGTGAATGTGAAAATCAAACCTATTTAGAGATGCGTTTATTATCTTTTACCAGTCACCTACCGCAAATTTCTAACAAATCCAGTATTTCTCCAAGAACTGTTGCGTTGTTTTGATCAGCCCACTCAGCACATATTAAAAAATAAAAATGCCACCACTTCCAACAGACAGAACCAGCTTGTCTTCTCCTTGATTGTAGTTCTTGGGTTGCTTGATCTAATTCTGACATCAATTTCACAAGTGATCCTCTGCCCAGGTTTTGTCAACAAAAATAATTTGAATATAAAATAAGTCTGGTTGCTCAGTCAATACTTTATTTCCCACTCCTACTCTATATAAACTGCACTTTAAATTTCCTCTTTAACAATGATCACTTAATTAAATAACATACAGGTGTTTTAACTTGTTCTGCTTTTCTTGAATTTGATGAAAATGAGTGTAACAGTTGGCAGGCACTTGAACTTAAAAGTGAACATATCTTTGATGTCAAGTGTGTCTAAAGGATTCTCAAGTAAGAGTAATATGAAAATGGGCTCACCACCACTCAATCTATTCCCAACAGCTACCTGCTGGTCTAAGTGCCTCTGTACCATTATAAAAATCTGTCAAGCATTCAAAACCAATTACATACAGGATGTCAAATGCTGTCATGCCAGATGTCCTTTCAGTCCACAGCGGCTCTCACTGCCCATTTCCAGTTAAAACCACATTGAGCTACACTGTTGTTTTTCTCAGCTGTGATTCACTGCAGTATGCTAATCTGACTTCTATGCACCTTAATACCTTCATATAAGGAAATGAATATTTATACATAACAATAATATTCTAAAAATTTGCATAATTACAAGTATAATGAAGATTTAAAAGTTACTTCAGGACATACTAACATCAAGCTACGATTTTAAGGGGAAACCATTAAGTACTTAAGTTGTTCATGTGTATTGCCTTTTTCTACAATTATACGTGACATTAAAACAGGAAGGGAGGTTTTCAAATATTTCTCCTGTTGTTTCTTCTGCTTGGCACGTGGACTTTCATGCATTCATTTACAATGACATGCTGTAGGAGTATGTGGTATTTGAAGATGTGAATTCAGAAAGAACGGCTTCACTTGGCTACATAGGCAGCCTTCCCAGTCTTATGTTGAGTCACATACTACTCCCAATACTAGAAACTGTTTAGATATCCAGAAATTTAGAGGAACAAGATGTTCTGCTAGATATTGATAACTGTACTGATGTGCATTTGAAGAATAATTTAAAATAACATTCAACTAAACAACAAAATATCCTACTACTAAGCCTTACCTTCTTACTTTGTGATAACTAATTTTAATTTTATTATTATTTGTTAATATAATGATTATCTTGGCATTATCTTTACTGTAGGAAATTCTATTTGTGTCATAGTGATTTAAGTCTTTCCAAGAAGTAAGCTCTTGTTCCAGGCAAAGCTTTGGGTTTGCAAAATTCATAGATGGTGGTACGATGGCCTTTCACTGAAACCAAAACTAACAAATATTTTGTTTGCCTACAATGTTTTTTACTAGATAAGTTTTAGAAATCTTTTGAAACTTTTGAAGAAAAAAGAGAAAAAAAAATCAAGGCTTTGGAATTGAGAGCATCTGTTCTAACGCAATTCTATTGCAAAAAAAATATTCAAAGCACTTTATTTTCAGTCCAGTGTGAAAAATTAAAAAAAAATCAAATCAAAGCTGTTGCATGGAAGAACCAACATACCCAGAAAAGCTGAAAGAAGTTTGCTGATAGCGTCAGGTACACTTTTCAATAAAAGCTCCAGGGGAATTAAACATGATTTATATGGCAAAGGCATTTGTATATACACTGTATTGGGTTTGCATGGCAAGATTCTGGTAGCAGGGGGCTACAGGAGTGGCTTCTCTGAGAAGGTGCTAGAAGCTTCCCCTGTGTCTGACAGGGCCAACACCAGACAGCTCAGAGCTGGACAAGGCTGAGTAATCAGCTATGGTGATAGTGCCTCTGTGAAAACATATTTAAGAAGGGGAAAAAGTTACAGCACCACAGCAATTGCAGCCAGAGAGAGGAGTAAGAGTATGTGAAAAAAACAACTCTGCAGACACCGAAGTCAGTGAAGAAGGAAGGGGAGGTGCTCCAGGAGCCAGGGCAGAGATTCCCCGTGGTGGAGACCATGGTGAGGCAGGCTGTGCCCCTGCAGCCTGTGGAGGTTAATGGTGGAGCAAATAGCAGCCCATGTAGGACCACACATTGGAGCAGGTGGATGCCTGAAGGAGGCTGTGACCTCATGGGAAACTCACACTGGAGCAGTCTGTTCCTGAGGGACTGCACCCCATGGGGAAGGGACCCATTTTGGAACATAGCTTGTTGAAAAGACTCACATTGGAGAAATTAATGGGGAACTGTCTCCCATGGGAGGGACCCTATGTTAGAGCAGGGAAAGCGTGAGGAGTTCCCTCCCTGAGGGGGAAGGAGCAGCAGAAACAATGCATAATGAACTGACCACTACCCCTCTTTCCGTGGGCTGCTGGTGGGGAAGGAGGTAGAGAAAGCAGGAGCAAAGTTGTGCCCAGGAAGAAGGTAGGGGTGAGGGGAAGGTGTTTTAAGATTTGTTTTTATTTTCTCATTACCCTACTCTGATTGGCAATAAGTTAAATTAATTTTCCCCAATTCAAGTCTGTTTTACTCATAATGGTAAGTGAGTGACCTGATTCTTGACCCATGAGCCTTTTGTTATATTTTCTCTCCCCTATCCAGCTGAGGAGGCAGAGGCTTTGGTGGGCACCTGGCATCCAGCCAGGGTGAACCCACCACACGCCCACTTAGTGCCCAATTCTCCCTTCACTGGAGACAACAGCAAACCGCACATTTTGAACAGGTGTTAAGAGTGGACAGCAAAGCACGTGTATTACAAAGGTACCTCTAGAGACAACTCTATTCTTTTTGTATTTATCAAGTTCACACTTGCTTTGCAAAACCTCTATAAAATAACTCTTAAAATACTTTAAAAGACCCCAGTCTTCCCACATAGCTGCTTTTACTGTTCCTGCTAACGTTCTGTCTCTTGCCAGCAGCCATATGTAGCTGTGAAATAGAGGTTAAGTCAGAAAGCACAGTGAAAAACCAAAGTTGGGATTTTAGAAGAGTGTGGCTCCACATGTACTAATGAGCAGTATGTTGACATTGTGTCTCTGATACACAAACACTTTTACAGCTAAGGAAAGCTATAAATATATTTTACTCTTGTTTCAAAATAGAGAAAGAGAGTTAATGGATTTTATCATTATTATTTGTCTGCACATGGAGTAACTGTGTCTTGCTGAATACACATACATAACTGCCAGTAACACTGAAAGATCAGGGCACTCCTCCAAAAGATTAGCAATTTTTCACATGTATCCACTTTAAATAAATGCTAAAACTTAATGTCAATAATTAAATAAGGTTGAAAGTATGCTCTCTAGAATAGTGTAACCAACATTATGCAACATTAATACTTGTAATTTCAAACAAAAAAGAAAAATAAATTCCCAGTTTATCTTTACATTTAGTTGCCTGCTTCAGCCTTTTCAAAACTGTTTTAATCCTCTCATGAGCTGACTATAAATGGAATTTTTCTTATAAAGTCCTCTGAAATCCATTTTGCAAGTAAAAACTTTACTTGTCTCCATTAGGCCTTTGAGAATGGTCTCTCAAAAGCAAAGACTGTCTTTCCAAATAGAATTCAAGACTTTGTGCTTCACTCCTCAATGAAGTTCTTACATGCTACAAAACAAGGAAGTGCTCATTAAATGTACTACTACTATTAATAGTAGAGTGATAACAACAGAAGATGAGTCACATAAGTATATTTTAACAAATGAAACAGTGTAATTCACTTTCTATCCAAAACATTTGGACACTGCTGTAATAAATCAATTGTCTCTAAAATAAATATATATACTAGTTTCCAAGGTTACAGAAGTCTTCAGTCCTGAATAGGTTTTCTGTTCATTTAAAAATGCTGAAAATATTGTACTAGTGTTTCAGAACAACAGTACTAGCCTGATGATAGCCTACCATACAGATCTGTCCATGCAGTATATACTGAATAATTTGTAAAAGAGAGAAGGATGAAGTAGTCTTGTTGGACATTATCTTCAGCTCATAAACAGACACTGGCCTGAATAAGTTACTGGATGCAGTACTGTTCACATGATCATCCGTTAGAAACTTGACACCAGAAAGCTGTGATATTAATATGTCTTAAAAGAGAATGACTTTGATAGCTTCGGAACATTTCTTCATGTTTGGAAGCCACTCCCTATAATGCCCATATGAAGAGTATACAGCAGGACCAATAATAGTAAAAAAACCGCTCAAAAAGCTTAAATGTTTACTTAAGGAAGATGTCCCTTCAGTGACCCCACCAGGAAACGTAGAAAATGTCACCATCTATCAGAATCACAATCACAACATAAACCAGTGTCTCTGAAAAAGGTCAGAAATCAAAATGAAATGCAAAAAAATCCTTACAAAATGCAAAAGGACTGCAGAAATACCTGTATCTTATGTTTCCTTGACCTATATGTACGCATAGAAGCCCCTGAACAAAGGGACAGACAATACCAACTTTTGTTGTCACGGTCCATTTAAAGAGGGAGGGAACTTAGTTAAATAACAGCATCCCAAACTCCATAGCCACAGTTACTTGAAAACTTTCTACTATTATCGAAGGATAAAGTTTGAAAGGCCAGAACCTGAGCTTGCATAAAGTGAGCATTTTCCCATCTATTTCAAAGAATTACTCCTACTAATGCTGCCTAAATATTTAGCTTCCTCTCTTTCCAAGACATATTAGCAGTTGGCACCCATTTTTATGATACTGCTACAGTAAAACCACACTAAACGTCTACCTAGCACAAAAAGTAGTAACAATTTTCAGTTTATGTAGAAGAGCCATTGCTTCTGCTGCACATGACACATAATGAATGGGTACAGGCCTAGCCAATAAATAACAGTCAATGCTAGGAACATCCTAATTTATAGTAATGCTGTTACACTACCTATCAGCTCAACGACTTACAGTGAGGGAAAATCTGCTTAGTGCATTACAGTGGGGTGCATCACTTTCCTATTAAAGATGAATCTGAAACTCTTCAAACATTATACGCCTGCCCTGTCCAACTTAGACCCCAGCTGATGCAGCCATAGACTGCATATAGAACACAAGCGTTGGAAGCAGCTTCGTAACAGTATGCATTCCCTTTCTCTCTTGCTTAGGGTGAGTATCAGCTATGGGCACATCTCCCAGAAGCTCTGCCAAGTTGACATGGCACAGTAAAAAACAAAAGCAAAGGTTTGAAAACCATGTATAGTCCATTGCAGGCTTCCTGTTCCATTTCTGATGCATGTCAATCTATTTTCCCTCTGAAGCTGTAAATATTGGAAAGTGAAAACTGGAATGCAAGCTGGATCTCTCAGGTCTTGTTCCCACTCTCATCTATGAAAGACGCTGCTGTTTAACCAAGGTAATAAATACCTCCCCATATAAAAGCTGTGTACCCCTGTGTTTAATGAAAACACTACCTTCTGCCATGCGCTCAGACACATATCCTAAAAAAACTTATTCAATCAGCTTATCACAGTAACTACTCTTCCTTAAAAAATAAAGGAATTAGAAGCAAGGTTTAAGAGCAGCTTAATTTAAGAGGCTGAAGTTTACTCAGGCAGTAAGGAAGAGGTATGAGCCAAAGATCACTTATAAGAAGCTGAAAATCTCTTCTCCTCAGGAAACATAACTTTGTAAGAAAGCTTGAGCTCTGAGAATTCAGAATTTGTGGGTAACTACCATATAAAAACACACAATCCTTTGCTGGGCAGAAGGCAAAGAACGCTCACTTTAAAAACATTTCAACAAGCCTGTAGTGAAAACAGAAAATCAGTGTTTGCCCTAAACTCACAGCCCAGTGCATTCTGATTATGGAGGATAAACATCAGGTTTTGAAAAGCAAGTTTCACATGCAGAAACTTCTTAGAATAATCCTGCATTGAAATCAAGAAAACATCTGATCCTTTGAACCCAACTGTGTGACAAGGTTTACAATGGTGAAATACTACATCAGTGACAGGTAAGAATAGCAGGGAGGAATGGAA
>NW_010175126.1:41644-54082 GCF_000695765.1 Mesitornis unicolor
TTCCTACCTGACAAGTGTTTTGTGAAAAGAGATCCATCCCTATACACACATGCCAATAAATTTCTGAAAGCTTAGATGTAGTATATGTTCATCTACCTCTTTACTGTGCAGTGCCTAAGAGCCCACCCTCTGGGCTACAAACCCCCTATGGGATTGTGGGGCTGTCACGGTACAATCAAGACAGCTACAGTTCCATACCCTAAGGAAAACAAGTCAGTTCAAATACCTAGTGCTGTACACCAAGAATATGCAATAATGGTTGAAAAACAAATCTTGAGAGTGTTTTCATGATGAAGATAGTAATGATGAATTTTTGATGGTGAATTATTTTTATTTAATAGCTGACAGGACAGTTAACTGAGTTAGACCTAAACTCCTGCTTAAAAACAAAAACAAAAAATATTTCTGTAGTCCCATTATAAACCATTGTGCCTTTTCTCCTAGATTTCAAGTCTGTCAAGTCTACACTGCTTTTCTCACTGGCTGCCAGTGATCTCAAACACAAAGCAGCAGCATAAAGGAGAAATTAGATCTGATTAGAGGACTAAATTCAAAATGGTCAAGACATAAAGCAAATACAGCTACAATGGCTGCAACCACACAAACATAGGCTTTACTTCACATCACCATTTTTTTATTAGATTTCATCAGCACATCTGTGTGAGTGAGCTAAGTTAATCAAGCTAAACAAAGGTACTATGACAGCAAACAAATGCAGCTGGGGAAGATCAATCATAAAGTAAAGGGATTCCTAAATTGACCCTCAAATGGCATTGCTCAGCCCAGTGTCACAGAACATTTTTAAAACTTAGAGGCAAACTAATAATTTACCATTTTGTTTGTGAAAACAAAGTCTCACAAACCAGTTCAATTTGGTAGCACTTAATATCAAAAAGCTTTGAAACCAATGATTTCAAGGCTGGTTCATTCAGACCAGGAAAATTTACATCAATCCTCATTGGAGAGTTAATACACTGATAAATTTGGCTGCATGGTCAAAGGAGGTCTAATTCCCATTTGATCTTATAATGAACATTATTCTTCCTCATTTCCTTTTTATCTAGTCATAAGGATGTGTGGAGAGTAAGTTGTGAGTTCTATTTACAAGAGGGATAAGGGGAAGCCAGGAGACTCACTGTTGGGCATGCTGAGAGCAGAACATAAAGGCGGTGGTATAAGTAAGAGCCATTTTATGTCCTTTTGTTCTGTTAGGCAGAGAAGTAGCAGCTACTTTCGATAACCTGGTTGTGCATTCGAATGAGTAATGTGAGAAAGACATTTACTTTGGAATCGAAAGGAAAGCCACAAAAGCATGTCAGAAATTACAACTTGGTTGCCATTGCCAAGACACAGACTGATGCCCAATACTTGCAGGACACCTTATACACAAATCTCCATTATAACATTACAAAACTGGTGACAAACACGTGAAAACACAACACGACGTGGGTAAGCTATTCTGTTTCCCTCACGTTATATGAAGAAAATTATATTTTGTTGAACGCCTTTGCAGATTGAGTTGGAGAGCACCTAGAGTGGTTTTTGTGGCATGGAGGCACAGAGGGGAGGTGTGGTCCCAGGCCCTGCAAGTTTGAGAAGCACATTCCCACATGTATGGACAGTGGTAGCCCATGTAAAGGGCTAGTTTACTGAAAAAAAAAAAACACAGGACAGATTGATGGACCTGCTGACTCAAA
Source organism: Mesitornis unicolor (assembly GCF_000695765.1). Classification (NCBI taxonomy): domain Eukaryota; kingdom Metazoa; phylum Chordata; class Aves; order Mesitornithiformes; family Mesitornithidae; genus Mesitornis; species Mesitornis unicolor. The sequence goes on from NW_010175126.1 coordinate 43,342, forward strand.
AGCTCATTCTGCAGCAATAAAGCACACTAAGTAGGGAGACACGAAGCTTTTTCTGAAACAGAGGGTATATTTTTTCAAACAGCTGTAAAACTGGTTGTCTCCGTGTCGTACACAGCCCAGTCAGAATGAAGCACCTTTCACTGAGCATTGGCTATGCCTCAAACAGCAAAGGGAAGTAACTACAGCTATTTATTAATTTATTTAATACAGTTGTGTTGTGCTGTTCAATTCCACTTTCATTTTCTGTATCTTCCTTTCACATCATGACTGAGCCAACATGTTAAAGGGTGCTTCCAGGAGAAAGTAAATAATTTTTCCCTGTGTTCTTGGGGAAAAGGCAAAAAAAAAAACCAGAATTAGACTGCAGGAAGGCATTTCACAGAGAGATTATGATTATTATTTTGGGGGAAATTATGGACAATTAACCCGCACAAAACACCAGGCTGAAGAAAGGGAATGTAGAATCTCCATCCTTTTAACTTGTTCCTAAAAACATACAAGCATTTATGAAAGAAAGGACATGGATTTTAGATTTATCCAGCCCAACATCATAGATCTAAAGAAATCTCATATATAAAGAGAAAATTGCATAAGACATACTACAAAGTAGTATATATTGAAATGCATAAAATGCCCCATTACCACATCTAAGCTTGTTGAACAAATCTCAGAAAAATATATTTTCAGTTTTCCTCTTCAGTGATATTCCATCTACTGTGGAATAATACCCAGTTATCCATAGCTGGATAATTTTATCATTGCATATGGTCTTTATTTTTGACCTACACATCACTGGGTACTAAACGGAAAAGATTTTAAATTTAGCTCTTAGGCAATGGCAACATTTACAAGTTTGGCTTTTCTAAAGAATATTCTTAACACTATGAAAACTAAACTAAATGTTCGCAACCTGATAAACTGTACCTGTATTCTTCAAAATCACTAGTCTGTAGATTTCATAACAATTAATATATTAAAGGGCTATAATGAGTCAGACTTCAATTGAAATGCATGTTTTGAAAAGAGACAGACTGTAAATTACTAAGCCAGAAAACCTCAACTGCTACTCTCTGTTACCATCTGTATTTGTGGGTTTCTAACAGAATGAAGACTGATACTCTTCCTTTGAGACTATTTGCCAATTCTCTCAGTATTCAGTGCAGTGTAATATTATTCTGCAGGTTATGCAGCTTTGTTGCTTAGCAGCAGGTTCAGCTTGTGTACCTGACAGTTCTTGGCTAATTTAGATACAAGTAAAAAAAAAAGCCAACCCAAAAACAACACTAAAAAACCCCACTAGTAAGAAGATTCTACTATTATTTCAACTGGATACTGAAACAAGACTGGAAAAGGAAGAGAGGAATACTTTCTGAGCTTTGACTTGTACTGAAGAATACAATCTAATTAAAGTTTGAAAAACTCACATTTTACACAAAACTTCCTTTAACAACACATTAGTTCTCACAGAAGAGGAAACAAGTGATGATGTTTAGGCATTCAGTGGGAGTGAGATATCAAGGCAAAGTTGACAGAGTCAACCAACATGCACCTTTTTTTCTTAATGTCTATGTATAAGGAAGTCCACACTCCATTGCAGAATATTCAACTAGACTTGGGATAGGTGCAGAAAGTACAAAATTCAGATTTTCAATTACATATATCGGCTTGATGGTACAAGCAACAGACTGGCTTGCGCTGTCAAGGTCTACTCACCTGACTTTGCCCAAATTTTTCAATGGGACCTTGGGCTGATTTATTTTATCTCAAAAAATACAGTATCTAACAATTCAATATCCTCAACTTTTGTCTACATAAGTGATAGCCACTTCTGCAGAGACTTTTTCCTACACTGTTCAGTGCAAGCCACAGCAGCACCCTTGGTGATACTGTGACGCAGATGGTATCATGAATCTCACACACTGATGTAAAGCCTTAGATTTAGGCTTGTCTTTAGATAAGATGTAGGAAAACAGCTACATATTTGGGTAATAGTAGAGTGAAAGGGAGATTATTGAAATGTGACTGCTACCAAAAATCTGTCTGAAATTCACAAAAAGGCCATACAAAAAATATCAAGAAATTACAGAAAGTTAGATTTAGATGTAAAGCTAAACAAGCTTTATTTAACTGTTGGCATATATATGTTAGGAACCCCCTCTCCTTGAGACATCTAAGAACTTTTTTTCAATAGGTGGTCCAGTATTTTACCTCCTACTGTTTCAGAGCCTTGCTATGCACCCCAGTGCAACGTAAAAGACAAACGTGGGTGAGCAGGAGAAAAAGAGGGAATAGAGGTAATACAAGAGAAACCCCCCATGAAAACTAGCAGGAATACCACAGCCCCTTTCCGATTTTTAATCACATCATGCATTTGATGTTTCTCAATGGTACTGAATGCAGAAAAAACCAAAACTACAACACAGAGCAGTGGGATCATTCCCCTAAAACTCCTTACCACAAATCAAAGACAATAATCTACCAGTCTTCTCCTTTGATTTGAAAAAAGTTGATAAAAGGTCACATCACTAGCTTGTCAAACTATGTTTTCATGTTTTGGGGACACTTGAGTGTACAGAAATAAACACACTGGCTGAGTAAACATACTTCTATGAAATGTAAAAGCATGAGGACAGAATCTGTATTAAAAGAATGCTAGGTATGTTGGTCAGGTACTTTCAATTAAAAGAAGGAAATGTTTGACTTATCTTCAGTAGTCATACCAAATCCATAACTATGCCACATCTTCGAGATGAAACATCTACTACTTAATTAAATTTAATAGGGCGGAGGGGAAAAACAGGGGGAGAAGAAGGTGTTGTGCAGTTTTAATTAGTTGACTATGGACAATTTTACAGACTGCAACCAAAACAGCTTCACCATGTTGGAAACTGAATAAACACATACCAGGATTGGTCTGGTCTTGAAGTTTTTACAGTCTAAACAGAACATAAATAGCTAAAGGAACTATCCTGAAACCACAATACACAGCACTTATGGAATCGGCTGTTGAAATCTTCTCTCTTGATCTTGACCATCAAAATACTGTTTCTTTTCATTTGGAAAGGCTATCAAAAGGACTGAGATAGGCTCAACAGTGTATTTAAATTGTATTCCTAATAGAGAAATATCTGAAAAGCGTAGTGCTGTAGGACTTTCAAAATTAAACCAATTTTTAATACTGATGAAAAAACTGGACAAGATATTTAAAACATGAATCTAAGTCATGTCTATTTATAGACCTTTTTCTTTTGTTATTTGTTATTTATACTTTTGTTATTTAAGTAAAGTTAAATAGTATAGATTTTCAGTTAAACAGGTATCAGTAAATAACAGCAGTTAAATCGACAAAAACTTCAGCCACTTCAAAATCTCATGTTGCCTGATTTTTAGAGTAAAACATCTCTCATTTTAAGAAACTCACTCCCATGCTGTATGTATGAGACAAAACTGATTCTGAAATGGCAAGAAAAGTGTCATTCTTCTTTCTTCCTCTTAAAGTATTTTACAAAAGCCTGGTTTTCACTATTGAAGCTATTTTCTGCCATGACCAACTGGCTGAACGGATAGTGCCAGAAGCAGAGAGCAAAGTATACACATTATCCACTCTAGTTCTAAATATACTATCCCTAAGTATCTAGTGAATAGCACAGTATTTGAAAATCTTTTCTAGACACAAAGTAGGTATTTCTCTCCACAAAACTAGACAAAGAAAAGAAGCTTACAGTGGGTGTAGATAAAGCCACTTTGGCTATTGACTTCTTTAAATGGAATAATTCATTGCAGTTTGGATTATTTATCATAGCTTAATAATATGGGGCACACACAGTAGAAACTTACATTGAAACAGGGGGAAAACAAACACAGAAAACCCCAAACAGCTCAGCCCCAAAAGTAGATCCAGTTAAACTGAACCATTGGTTTAACTCTTGAAACTGTAGAAACAAAGCAACAGCTAATGGAATGGAAATTAGCATTTATTTTCAGGGAACACAAATATCAGACTGATTAATTAGCTGTTCTCAAATTAACATGCATGGTACAGCTACGACTGATGTTTTGATGTTTGACAGAAGAAATTATTCTTTCACATTTTTTGTTTTGTGAATCATACATAAAAAGCAGACCAAAAAACAGGTAGTACACTTATTTTACCTTTTGGAAGAGACTATTTTCTTTCTGACCTAAAGGAATAAAACCGAACAATTTTCTAACCAAGAAACTTCCACTGAGTTCTTCTCTTGCAAAAATGACCTCCATAAATGGACAGCTGAATGAATCTGAATTTTTCTTTTTTTTACTTGGAAGGAAATAACTGACATAACATCTATTTGGTACCGCTTCTCTACAGCGGACAGTCAATTTGTGCCCATTTTCCATAATACATTTTACTATTTCTATCATAGCTGTAGGTTCTGCTACACAGTTGGTAATTTCCAAATTGATGACACAATTTGGGGTACTTTTTTAGAGGAGAATTCTTGAAAGTTTTACATTTTGTGCTAGAAGGAATATATTATTGAATAATGGAATTTAGGCAGTGAGGTGGGGTTTACTCTGTGACACATAAGAGTGAAAGAGGATGAAGTTCTGATGGGCATGATGTGAAACACCACCCACTATAGAATCGTACTCTCAGAAATTAAGCTCTATTACTACTGGTGTTTTTTTCAGACTGTCACAGCATTCTAAAATTTCTTGGCAGTCCTAAAGGGGAATAACAGTTGCCCTACAGTTTTTTTACAATAAGCTCCTTTCATTCATTAAAACAACAGTATAGAAAAATACATCTGAGAGGTACTTGCCTGAATATTCAAGAAACTACCAACTTTACTGTTCCTTGGTGGAGTAGAAATCCAAATCAAAACCAACTATTAGTCCTCCTACACCCACTCAAAATGGGTGCCCTTACACAGTCCCAAATACATCTCAAGGGGACACCAAAGTGAGCACCAGATCTCTCCTCTTCCACAGAAAGGAAGGGAGGTGGCTGCGCTGCCCAGGAGACCATGGTATGACACACTGAGTACCTCCAGGTCTGTCTCTATTAAGTGTTGCTATCAGCTATGCTTATCTTCAAGCAGCTTGGAAAACAGTCTTTGCTCATGTGCATGAAAGCCAGAAAGCTAAAATTACAAAACTCTGAAATCATTATACTCTTTTTCTAGGTTAACCATATCTATATGAAGAGCTTTTGTAAAATCATAGCAAATTACCCAGTTACTGAAAATCAATCACATTCTCATCATCTCAGAACAAAGCTGCTTGACACACATTTGCCTCCTAGTAACACAAGGATATTCCACAGCAAGAGTAGATGCATTACCTTCAATAAAGAGACAAGTGAAGAAAATAAGCTTAGTATACCAACAGATAAAATACATTTTACTTTTCTCTTTTAAAACAGGAGGTTTGCATAGTGTAAATTAATGAAATGGAATAAACAGTCCTCTATAAGTCAAGTTTTCAGATTAAAGGATTTGTCATTGAATATTCTATAAAAATAAAATGGTGTAAAGTCTTTGGAATGAATAAAACACCGGAGTCTGAAGCAATGGAAGAAAAATATTTCACCGATTAGAAGTTCTTGAATTAGTCTGTGTGATGTAGCTGTCATCTTTTTATTCTTTGTCTAAGAGAACATATGGTTACAATACATTCCTTTGCTCTGCCAACAGCAGATCAAAAGCAGACATGAAACAAGGCAGAATTCTTTTGTTTCCCTGTTTATCACTTCACACCTGCTGATTCCTGACTCCTTGGCAAAATGCTGAAGGCCTAAAACGTACCCAGATTCACCTGAAATGGACAGGTTGTTTCACATATGCTCAAGTAGTTTTGCAAATGATGAAAACACTTGAGCTCACATCTTCAGAGATGTTTAGGATGCTAATAAGATCAATGGAAAGTAAGTCCTTTTGAGGAGACAAGTCTTGATTTATATAAACAATTGGAACTCAAATGGGAGTTTTAAGCAGGATTATGTCCCAGAAACAGTTAACTGTAGCTGCCATTCATGTGGCAATAAAAGGGTCAATTTTCTCTTTGCTATATGAGAAAACGTTTAAAAGACTGGCTTAGACAGATGATGGACCATGAAATTTATGTATTTTCATTACTTCTTAGTTGGACAATTCTGAAGAGACAGCATACTATTTGGCATATTTTGAGAAAAAGTTTGTTTCAAGATATGAAGATACTAGTTATAGAGGTAGATAAGCTCTGTAGACTTTTGTTTCTAGAAACCTGACTTAGTAACCTTATGTTTCATTATGGGCAAAAGTGTGTGAGTACACGTCTCCGTTGCTTTTTGGCCGGGCCAACAGACTCTAATGAACACTGGATTTAGGAATGCCACACCTAACAAAGGAGTTAAAAATACAAAATCATGAAAGTTGGTCAAATAGCAGCCTGAAATGAAATTTACTTAAAAGAAATCATCACACAAACCACCATGGAAAATAGGATTATGTCATGACTTAAACTTAGATGATTATCTTATGATCTAGGGAGGGACACTTTTTTCTGATGATTGACTCTTGTCAAAAGGAGACAACAGATTCTACTAAAAGCATCTCCCTGACACCAAGAAAAAAGCCACCTTTTCAGATAGCCACAGATAAAGCCTCCATTATAGCAACTCCTTAAGAGAGAATATCTTGGGGTATATTATAAAGCTATGGATCTAAGCCACATATTTTCTAAGGCTGGTAGTCAATTTTGGCAAATAAAGAAATGGGTTAAATACATATTTTTTGAAAGATCTGTGCAATCACCGATATAATGGGATGAGTTAAAGCAGAAGATCTGGAACTGCACGCAATTGCATTCTTAATAGTCTATGTATTTTACCTATTTTGCAACATACAAGGGAAAATGTCTCAATCTGATTAGCCAACAGAATCTGTTTCTTCTCAACTCTCATCACTGCCCTTATACCTAAACAGAACCTTTTTACCTGCTTTTGCTTTATCCTTAATTTGTATTCCCTTCACATATGTCTTTCTAACAATTGTGATAGACAAATCATTTTGAAGAAATTAAATACAGTCATTAACTACAGAAATACAAAGTTTAATTATTTTTAAAAACAGGTTTCATCTGAGCAGACCTTGTCAAAAAAAGGCCCCTGGCTAGCAGCAGGACTTCAAAATTTACGATTTTACTATCCTGATAACATTAAGCTATTATAGGTGCCACCCAGGAATAGAAGGAAAAATAATTTATTTTATCTGACACTGACGGGTTGAAATTAAAATATAAATGAATTAGGCACATCATAGATAATTGTTTTCATAACTGCAGTTACTAAATGTCAGGATTTCAGTGCAAACCTCACATCAAATATTATTTTGTGACTTTCCTTGACAAACAGATGGTCTTCTCCAACAAGAAGGCACACCAGAGAGAAAGGAATGAACCTGCACTAATTCTGACAGCATACTTTAAAGAGAAATTAATCTTTTCTTCAGTCTAAATTTAAATAATCATTTAGGTCTCAAATTGGTAACAATGTTTGGCTTCCATACCAGAACAGCCCACATAATGCCACAAAGGCCTCCAGCAGCCCAGCATGACCATTTGCGACGTAGGAGCCTGAACATATTTTTTTCTTTTAATTGAATTGTACCCTTTGGTGGTAGCTACCCAGGTTCTATAATTATCCAGGAGTACAAATGGTAGTCCATAAAAATAAAATAAAAGCAAAAAGCACACCCACAAAAATCCAATCAACCTAGCAAAATGCGTATGGGATGTGATGGGAGAGTTATGCAATTGTTTTATAGGGTAGCAGACTGCACCAAGTAGGCAGCTGCCCCAAGAAGGTGCTTAGCACAAAGAGGATGAATGCCCAACTCTATTGTCCTTCACACTTCTTGCTTACTTCCCCCTGCTCTCTACACAGGCACTGACTGGGGCATGATGAACACCCAGCTGGTCCCGTTAATCCTGCAAGGCTGCAGCGCTCTCTAGGATAAGGCTGGAAACAAGCCACGAATTCTCCAGAAGACTGCCACAGAAACAAATGCACACCTCATTTTGTCCACAACAGACCCTCCAATAAAGTTATTAGAGCTAATAGTTTCTTTTTCCCCCCTCTTCTTAGAAAAGAAGGTACACCTAAACCCATTCCTCACTTGACTAGTAAATACCATTATGCAAGTTCTACTTGCTGTCCATTAAATATGCTTCACAAAGACCAGGAAAAAAGCATCCACAGTGAAAAGTATCTTAAAAAAATGATTTTTGTTCAGTCAGCAATGAGACATGCCTTTGACCACCAGGAAACTTCCATATCAGTGAAGACGGAGGAGTATAGCTGCTCCGTGATGGGAGCCAAGGGTGACCCCAGCACATCAGAGATGCAGAGAGGGACTCTGCTCATCGAGATGCAGCCCCAGAGCATCCAAGCAGGGTGGTGACCATAATACACTTCACCAACAGGCCCCAGCAACCACTGGACAAGTAACAAGTCAAGTTTGGGGTCCATCCAGAAGGTCTAGTCACTAAGTCAAGGCAGTTGGAGACAGGGGTACTTACGATATAGCTTGGGCAAAGCCTAGGGACCTGGACCCAAGATTAAATGAGTGGGTTTGGAGTGGAGGACCTAGGTGAGGTTGCTCAAGGAAATTTAGGCCCATAGAAGCACCCTGTGCATTTAGGGCTCTGATATTCAACAGTTCTTGTGGCACAGGCAACAGCGTGCTGAGTTAGGCCCAGACACCTCTGTGCTGAGATGATGACATGGTAGGAAACCATACCAGCTCATGCTAAATGATGAAAAGCTTCATCATCAACTAATGAAGGTTCCTTTGGAATGCAAGCACTAAAACAAAACCCGTAGGAAACAAACATGCAATTGTCACACAGCACTACATTTACAGTGCACAGATATTTCCTAGCTGGATTTTTTCGGTGTCTAAAAGCACGCCACACAAAAGTGTGGTCTCACAACCTGGTCTCACTATGCCCCAGGATTAAAAGTCTCACATGGGCAGTAGCTTGGTCCCATAAGTGTTTCCTGTGGTTTACACACGAAAAATTTTAATACTCAACAGAACATTTGTTTGTTTGAATTCAAAACAATGTTGTGAAATAATGACTGAACAGCAGGAAAATCTGAAACAACTTGATATTGTCGTTAAGAAGTCAAATAACATTTATAATTGGCATTTCACTAGAACTCTGAAACTTTCTACTGCCTATCAGCAACTCATCTAAGCAACATTCCTGATATCCAAGTAGTTATGACTTATTCATTAAAAATATTGTAAACAAAAAGCACTCAATAACAACAGCTTTCATGGAGCTGACCTTCTAACACCAGCAGAAATGAATCCTTCCCTCAGTTCATCTTAATGGGACAGTAATTACAGTGCTTCATTACAATGAACACTTCTAACAAGAAAAATCACACAGACAAAACAAACAGCAGCGGTCCCTAAAATTAAATCTTTGAGTTACGGGTAGCTAGGGTTTTTTTTTGAATACTGATAAATGTTTTCAAATGAACCTATAGAGGCAACATTAAACTTCAGCATCTCACAATCAGGCTTGAGAAACTAACCAAATTAGAGATGAGACATCATGAGCAACACTGGCACCAAGTAAGGAACACAGTTTTGTTCTAATCCACATCATTCAAGACAACGAGATACAGAAGGTCAATATTGGAAATAAGTAAACAGTAAGTACAGACAATAAAAATCAAATGCAATTAACCACTGGGTTTTTTTTTTAAATAATTTCTCAAAAACTGAAAGTTTCTAAGCAAAAAATAATAATAATCACTGGTGAAAAGTGAGAAGCAATGCGCAATCCTGCACGAGTACCACCGCATATGCCTCTTTCAATTTCATTTTTGCATCACACTGATCACTTAAAGTGTCCCCACACCAGGAAATTGTTTTCCTCTTAATTAACACCCAGATACGTCTTCATCACATCCACTTTTGCTTGTAGATGTATCTCCCTACTTATGGTTAGATGTGGAGCACAAATCACAAAATCCAGCATGTGCAGGTCAAGCAGAGTATCTGTGATGTTTTTGTGTTGCTAATAATAACTTGTACCAGCAACAGCATTCATTCAAATATTATCCATGTAATATGCTCCTTAAAAGTGAACAACATAGGCAGTAAATGAAGTTAAAATAAAAAGTTACAATTTCAGTTTACAAATAATTTTTTATCTAATCTCTCATTCCTCTTAAATTGTGAACAACTGTTTTTCTCTCTGAAAAAGTACCAGTCATAATAGCACATGCAATTTTAACACATCCCTTTCAATGTCCTACTCTAACGTTTTTCCTCCAACTTTAAAATGTAAATTTTTTTAAAATCAGATAATTAAAATATTCTCATGTAGAATTTATTTGTAATGCATTCACAGAACTTTCACTCCTTTTCCTCAAGTGTTCTTGTTAACAACATCATTGTTTTTCTGAACACATTTCAATTCTAATGGGAAGGGCCCATAAACAAGCAGATAAGCAGACACAAAAATAGGCACAATTTTCACCTATTTTCAGATGTCTGAAATTTCATGTTATGTCACCAAAAGATAACACATATCAAAATAGAGGCCACCGTTACATTACAAATGCAGCTGTAATGTTGAACACACTTCAACTCCATATGAATTTTTCTGTTATTTTTCCTTTTAACGAATTTCAGCTGCTACCTTTAGCTTTTTATCTCTATGGAAATTTCAAAATACCTACAATCTTGAAAATGGAGCAGGA